>NW_005054506.1:883977-902071 GCF_000277835.1 Geospiza fortis | reverse complement strand
TGGCAGCACCTGCTGCCAGCTCCTCCTGCTCTGAAGGGCTTGAGGAGGTCACCTGGCGCAGGTCACCCTGGGCTGCTGTCACCAGCAGGAGCTGTGCCACTGACACCTGGCTGTGTGTCACACATGTCACTGTCACCTGGCTGTGTCACTCTCACCTGGCTGTGTGTGTCACTCTCACCTGGCTGTGTGTCACTCTCACCTGGCTGTGTGTCACTCTCACCTGGCTGTGTGTCACTCTCACCTGGCTGTGTGTCACTCTCACCTGGCTGTGTGTCACTGTCACCTGGCTGTGTGTTGCTGTCACCTGGCTGTGTGTCACACATGTCACTGTCACCTGGCTGTGTCACTGTCACCTGGCTGTGTGTCACTCTCACCTGGCTGTGTGTGTCACTCTCACCTGGCTGTGTGTCACTCTCACCTGGCTGTGTGTCACTCTCACCTGGCTGTGTGTCACTCTCACCTGGCTGTGTGTCACTGTCACCTGGCTGTGTCACTGGCACCTGGCTGGGTGTCACACATGTCACTGTCACCTGGCTGTGTGTCACTGACACCTGGCTGTCACACAGCTCCTCCGGTGCAGCAGAACCAGGAGGGAGCTGCATTGACCCCAGAACCCCAGCCTGGGTTGGGTTGGTTGGACCCCAAGTCCCCCCCAGTGCCACCCCAGCCATGGCAGGGACACCTCCCACTGTCCCAGGTGCTCCCAGTGTCCAGCCTGGCCTGGGCAGTGCCAGGGCTCCAGGGCATTTCCAGCTCCACAGACTGAGCTCTGCACCCTCAGCACTGCTCAGGTGTAACCTTACAAGCCCCGGTGGAGTTTTGCTGCTGTTCCCCTTTCCCTGCAATGGGATCACAGCAGCCATCCCTCCTGCAGCCCAGAACTGCTCTCAGTTGTTATTTCTGGATCAGCTGATTCTGCAAACACCACCACAAGGGAGAGAGTCCTCAGTGCATCACCTCCCTGTCAAAGCAACAAATGCCTTATTTACCCAGGGAGCACACCAGGAAAAAGCTGGGATTTCACCCAGGAGCTGCTCTGACAGTGATGGTAGTTAAAGGCTATCACATGGAACATTGAATTATCAGCTCAGCCTGCAGAGCTGCAGCGAGATAACAGAGAATTCTGAATAATAATTGATAGCTCCATGCTGAAATCAATGCTATTAGACTGCACTGGTGTAGAGACTTCTCTTACCCATAAAGCACAATTAAAAATTGAACTGGGAAGAGCTTTAATGCGGGGATCTCTGTCACGTGTGTGGCTGCCAGCACCTGCACAGACAGACGTGAGAGTGCAAATCCCTGCTGTGGAAATGCTCGGAGAGCCCTGTGCAAGGTCAGTTTTGTGTTGGAACAGCCCAGCTCGGGGCTGGGAGCACAGGGGGGTTCCTCAGCCCACGCTCACTGTGGGGCACAGACAGAGGGCAAGGCCAGGGCCCTGCGTCCCTCCAACCCCAGGGGTCACCCTGGGCTCCCTCACTGCCCTGAGCCTCCCCTTCCCCAGCCTGGAATTCCTCCGGACAGGCTTTGCAGCCCCTCCCAGGCACAGGGGGCGTTGCTGGGCAGGGCCAGGGGCTGCCCCGGGTGCTCCCTGGGGGTCCCTTCCAGCTCAGCACCTTCTGTGAAATGAGGGTTCACAGCCCCCTCTTGGTACAAGTAACACAAAACCCACATTGCTCTAAGGCAGCATTCCCACAGGAGTCTTACCAATAATCCTAACAGGAGTCTTACCAATAGCAGAGAGAGCATTTCAGGTTTTTCCCTATTCCAGCCCCTAAAAATGGTGAATCAAAGCAATGATGCCACTTCACCCAGTGCCAGCTCTCATGGAGACAGGGCAGGGACACCTCCCACTGTCCCCAGTGTCCAGCCTGGCCTTGGGCACTGCCAGGGATCCAGGGGCAGCCCCAGCTGCTCTGGGCCCCCCCCTGCCAGGGAACAATTCCCAATTCCCAATCTCCCATCCAGCCCTGCCCTCTGGCACTGGGAGCCATTCCCTGTGTGCTGTCCCTCCATCCTTGTCCCCAGTCCCTCTGCAGCTCTCCTGGAGCCCCTTCAGGCCCTGCAGGGGCTCTGAGCTCTCCCTGGAGCTGCTCCTCTCCAGGTGAGCCCCCCCAGGTGTCCCAGCAGAGCTGCTCCATCCTCTGAGCATTTGGTGCCTCCTCTGGATTCTCCAGCAGCTCCAGGTCCCTCCATGCTGGGCTCGGCAGGTGGGGCTCACCTGGCACAGGGGCAGGATCCCCAAACCAAGGAAGGAGTTCCAGGGCCCAGGTGTCCCCCCAGAGCCCCAGGAAGGTGACTGAGGCGTTGCTGCACCCCAGGTTTTCCCCAGCAGTGCTCCAAGCCCTCCCCAAGGCCCAGGATCCATTCCCAGCATGGAACTGAAGGCAGTGAAGGGCCCTGAGCCCCCAGAGCCATCCGAGGGGATTTGTGCTCCAGAGCTGATCTAATGAAGAGCAAAGCCCAGCTCTGCAGGGAGCAGCAGCTCTTTGCAGCATCATTTGCTGTGCCTAAAGGTGACAGAGGAGGCCGTGTCAGTGCTGGGAGCTGTGATGGATGGAGCCCCACGCTGCTTTTATTGGAACAAATGCTCCAACAAGCCCCATAATGTGATTGTATCTCTGCCTGCTCGGTGTTCTACAAGTGCACATCGCTCCCAGCCTCCTGCAGGAGACTGGCAATCATCTCCTGCAGCAAATAAAATAATTCCCTATTACTCTCTCTTATGAAAATGCCATTTGTTTTGATTTGATAAAGTGACTTCTGTTTAGCATCTTCACAAAGCAGAAGGGTTGATGGGTTTGATGGATTCTGCTCTCTTTTCTGCAGGTTTAGTTGCACCTGTTAAACACACAGACACACTCATCATTTTCAGATATCGCTGCTTTGGGGATTGGGGGTGCCACGCTGATACAGAGCATTAACTCCCACAATGGCTTTGGAAGGGATGAGAATGGATCCCCCTCAATCACATTCCTCTGAACAAACGATCTCTGGGCCTACAAAGGCAATTTATAGGGAATATAACTTTGTTATTCGGTGTCTCACAACAAATGCCAACCAGAATTCCGCGGAATAAACTTGCAAAAAGGAAAGATCAGCTCTGTTGGAAGAATAAATGGTTCAAAATCTTTCAAAGGCTAAAAAAACCACGCCAAAAGTTTCTAGGGGAAGTAACACATCCTCATCCTCAGCACTGAGGGCTGGGCCATTCCTTCAATCCCTTTGCAGCCCTGAGCCCTCCCTGCAGAGCTCTGCCTGTGCTCCCTGTGGTGGTGTTCACAGGGTCCCAGGATGAGGGAAGGGACGAGGATCTGACTCCATGGTTCAGAAGGCTGATTTATTATTTTATGATATATATTACATTAAAACTATACTAAAAGAATAGAAGAAAGGATTTCATCAGAAGGCTGGCTAAGAATAGAAAAAGAAAGAATGACAGCAAAGGCTTGTGTCAGACAGACAGTCTGAGCCAGCTGGGCTGTGATTGGCCATTAATTAGAAACAACCACATGAGACCAATCACAGATGCACCTGTTGCATTCCACAGCAGCAGATAACCATTGGTTACATTTTGTTCCTGAGGCCTCTCAGCTTCTCAGGAGGGAAAATCCTAAGGAAAGGATTTTCCATAAAAGGTGTCTGTGACAGCTCCCCAGAGCTCCTGTACAACTCCAGACAGGATTCCCGAACATTCCACCCTTGCCAGGCATCTCTGGGGGGTTCCTGCCGCCCCCCAGCAGGGCTGTGGCAGCTGCGGATGGCTGCAGCAGCTGCTGCAGGGGTGCAGAGGTGAGCAGGGAGCTCCAGATGTGCAGATCCTGCTGGCAGGAGCCTGCAGGACAGGCTGCCTCATTACAGGGGATAATTAACGACAGCTGCCTCCACGGTTAATTACTGCCAGCAATTAAACCCGGGGACACATTGCAGCAGACACCCAGCAGGGCTGGGCTGGGATTGGGGGAGGCCACAGACCCTGAATTCCTGCCCATCACTTGGAAAGGGTTGGATTGCTGTCCAGGACATTGTTTGCATTTTCTTATGGAATCCCTGAGGTTGGCAAAGCCCTCCCAGCCCTGGAGTGCCAGCTGTGCCCATCCCCACCGTGGCCCCAGCCCAGAGCTCCGGGTGCCACCTCCAGGTGCCACCTGCAGGGATGGGCACTGCAACCCTCCCTGGGCAGTGCCTGAGCCCCCTTTCCATGGGGCAATTCCTGCTGTGCCCACCCTGAGCTGCCCTGGCCCAGCCCTGAGCCCTTCCAGGGATGGAGACCCAGCACCTCCTCAGCATCCTGCTCCTCAGAAACCTCAGCCTGCACAGAAATCCCTGCACAGATGGTGCCAAGGCAGACCCTGGGCTGGGAGCTGAAATCCATTCATCACACACACACTGAAATATTTCACATTACAGCTTCTGATACAGGAGGAAACAAGAAATGTGTTCTCTCCCTCAGGAGAGGGGAAACAAAAGAAGTGTAATATTAATTTTAATATTATTTGTTGCCCACAACAGCTTGCAGAACACAAAGAGACCTCAGTGGGTTTAGAACATGCTGGTTTAGGAAGCTGCACCCAGGGCAGAGTTTATGAAAAATTAAAATTACACCACCAGGATTTTCTGATAAAAACCCCTTAAAGTTTCATCATAATCAACGGGAACATTTGTCATCTTTATAATGTTTTAGGTTGTATTTTCCCAAGTTTTATCATCCTTGGGATTCCCTTGGGAAGGGCAGAGCAGTGACAGAGCGTTCAGGAGAGCTCCAGCTCGCAGCCAAACATTCCCATTAAACACAACCAAATACATTCTATTATTATACATGATAATAAAATACATTTCATCCAACAGATATAAATAAAATTAAATATAATCCATGAGCAGCTTGCAAGCAGCAGAGTCAGGCAGAGGAGAGGAGACAGCTCCATGCCCTGAGCTCTCCAGGACCCCTAGCCAGCACCTGCCCACCTTCCAGCCTGTTGGGACCCAGCACATCCCTCTGGCTGTCCTGAGCAGCCCAGACCCTGCCAGGGGGCTCAGGGACCCTGGCACAGAGCCCAGAACCCCTGTGGGTTTGATTGTGACCCATGGAGCAAGTTACTAACCTTAGATGAAGACCAGCAAGCCACAACATATTAAGTAGAATAATAGTGAAGTTATCATGGGGTGGAAAAGTAGATTTTGGGGTTTTTGTTATGAGGGTTCAGGGGGCAAGATGGAGGGAACTGGGTGTGTCCAGCCTTTCTCCTTCTTCTTCTTGGCCTCCATCTTCTGCTGTGATGTTGGCACTTTTGGATTGGTTTAGAGTAGAAGCTCACTGTCTAACACAGGTGATAGGTATTGGGAAGGAATTGTAAATATTGTACATGTAGTTTTTTGTATAAAAAGATAACACTGCCCTGGGGCAGGCAGAGTGCCTGGAACTGTCCTGCTGGATGGACCTTGGCTGGACAGGAGAGAGAATTTTATAGATAAGGAACAATGAACAGCCTTGAGACTGAGAAATGAAGAGCCCTGACTCCTTCTTCGAGTGCCAGGCTGGGAAAAGAGACTTTGGAACTTTTCTCGGGGTCACTGTGAGCAGCCACCAGCCCCGCCAGGGATCCCAGCCTGGGGTTCCCCCACATCCATTGCCAGGTGTCTCTGCCCTGCAGAAGGCACAGGAGGGTGGGACAGGAAAGCCACTGGGAGCTGATGAGGGGAGTCCATGATCCATGAGCACAATTGGTGTCAGCCTTTGCACTGCCCCAGCTGTGCAAAATGAGAGACAGAGAAAGGCTCAGCCCCATCAGTGCCCATCAGCAGCACTGGGGAAGGAAGAAAAATGACCCTGTTTAAAGGGTTTTCCATAGGCAGCAAGCTTAAAGCACTCAATGGTCTGCAGAAAACTGAAATCCAGACCCTGGAGGGGCTGGGTGGAACCAGGAGGGGCAGCAGGGGCAGCTCCCAGCCCAGGCACAGCAGGAAGGGCCAGGCTGGACACTGGGACTGGGGAAGGTGTCCCTGCCATGGCACAGGAGGCACCGGGTGGGATTTAAGGTCCTTTCCCACCCAGAGCATTCCAGGATCCTGGGGGTGATCCCTGCCCCGTCCTGGAGCCCCAGCCTTGGCAGCCCCTGGCACGAGCTCAGGGCTGGCTCTCCAGACACCTTTCTGGGGCCATGGTGTTTTCTGAAAAATCCTTTCCTTAGGATCTTCCCTCCTGAGGAGCTGAGAGGCCTCAGGAACAAAATGTAACCAATGGTTATCTGCTGCTGTGGAATGCAACAGGTGCATCTGTGATTGGTCTCGTGTGGTTGTTTCTAATTAATGGCCAATCACAGCCCAGCTGGCTTGGACTGTCTCAGTCAGACACAAGCCTTTGTTATCATTCCATTCTATTCCTTGCAAGCTTTCCGATTAAATCCTTTCTTCTAGTCTTTCAGTATAGTTTTAATGTAATATATATAATAAAATAATAAATCAGCCTTCTGAACCATGGAGTCAGATCCTCATCCCTTCCCTCATCCTGGGACCCCTGTGAGCACCACCACACCTTTCCAGGTGGGAGGAGGTAAAAATCCCCAGTTATTCCCTGCCTGGGGTGTTTTCCCTCCCTGTGGCACCTGGAGGCTGCAGGGCTGGGAGGTTTCAGAGGAGCAGCTCCAGGTTTGTCTGCCTGCGAACTGACAGCTTGCTCTAGGAACAAACAGAGGCTGTAAAAGCTCTGATTTGTCTTTTGGACACACATTTCCAGCAGGATACTCTCTGGAAATATAAATCTTGAAGTCTGCACGCTGTCCTGGCTGTATGGGTGTACACAAGTGCAGAGCAGCCTTGCCCCACTTCACTTCCACTCTGATGACTGATGCCAGCTTTTATTCCCTTTAACACTCCAAGAAATCACCCAAGGAGTCACAAATAATAGAAAAACATCAGGCCAGGAAGTTATCTCACTTATCCCATCTGAGAAATCCCTTCCCTTTGGGCACTGCTTCATCTGCTCCCCCAGAAAATTGCGTTACAATGGGACAGAAAAAGCGAGTGGCTCTGGGCAGATCAGAAAGGGCATTATTGATAATTACAGGGTTCCTGTTCCAGCCCGAGCTGTGCTGGCTCAGGATGAATTCGTTGTGAAGGGAAGCAGGAGCTGGAACTCCCCTGCTCTGAGCTGGCAGAGCAGCACAAAATCTCATGGAATGTGCTTGGAATTCCAGCACGAGAGCCAGCAGCAGGGAAGGGGCAGTAAAAGTGATTTATCTGTGCCCATCGAGGATGCAGCTTGACATCTACACCCACGGGCTGGGGAAGCTGCGCTTGGAATAAATGGAAGCGAGAATAAATAAATGTATGGTGTTTTACAGGGGAAGCAAGTGGACAATGGGGAAGTACCTCGGGCTTCTAAAGCCTGCCTGCAGGAATATCACTTCACCTCCCACAGCTCTGATAGGCTTTTTATGCCAAATCAAGCAATGTTTTTGTCACCCTAGGAGAGTAATGTTGAGAATGCCCAAGGGCTCTGTACCTGCCTGCCAGCACCGTGTGTCACCCTGACACTGCCCTCAGCAGCTCTGCTGAAAACGTTAACTGGCACAGCTCCTGGAAAACAGAAAAAGCAGCTGGTTTACCCAAATCATTCCAATTCCAGGCGTTACTGGATCCCCAGCAGCTCTCAAATTGTCACTGTCACTCCCCGTGCTGTCAGCTCACTTAAAAACCAAAGCCAATAAAGATGAAACTGCTTAAGGAGCAGGAGGTTTTTTCCTTTGCTAATACGCTCTGCCTTCAAAGCAAACACAATTTTACACACCTTTAAATATTAACACGCGTGCAGCGTTCGTTCCATGCTGAGCACAGCCAGCAGAGACAATCCCCAGGGAGGATGGGCTGGGCTCCTTCCCCACCAGGCACTGGCAGCAGCTCCCGTGGAAAACGCGGGCATGGAGCATCTGTTGTGCCCAAATCTGGGGAAACTGGGCATGGCTCTGGGCAGTGGCAAGCTGGGGAGCAGGCACAGCTTGGATTTGGGGGTTTCTCCAAGCCCAGTGCTCGGGGGCCACCTGCAGCACTCCCTGGGTCCAAACTCCCCCAGATCAGAGTGAAATCCCTGCAGGAGCAGGATCCTCCACTCACCTTCCCACCCGGGCTCCCTTTGCCTCTTTGCTGGCCTTTTTATAGAAATGAGGTTAACGAGGGAACCACCTGCAGCTGAACCCAGCTCTCAGGCAGAGGGGACCCTGCTGGTGCCAAGTGTTTAAAATGTGGTTTGGAAAAAAGGATCAGCGGTATTCAATGAGCTCCACGGCAAACTGGGGTGTTTAGACCTGTTATTTTATATGAAATGTATAAAAAAATAGATGCAGAAGAGGTGAGATGTTCTTTTGCAAAATGATTTACCTGTTTTCTCCTGTGTGTCAGATGAATCATTTTCTTACTGTAAGGATGTGCCCGGAGACAAAGGTGGGATGAGCTCTTGGAGTGGAATAAAAAAAATATGATATCAATTTCAATATAGATAATCAATTTCAATATTAATAATCAATTTTCCAATAAATAATCAATTTCAATATATAACAATTCTATATACTGAAACAGAACTACCGATCTGCATTGCCTTATCCCTACATTCATTTATTGAATGGATTAATTGGCGATGGCAGGGTGGGGGCAGGATGTAAACACTTGTTTGATGCCCTCAGCACCCCACACGAACCCACAGCAATGGGAATGTCCCCTGAGTGACAGAACAAACCCAGAGTGGGACAGGAGAGTTTCCCGTGCAGCTCCCCCCCAGCCTGACAGTGACTGATGGGACACAACTCAATAAAGATCCCACATTCTCTGTAAACCAAGGGGATTCATTAGGCCAAAAGGCATCATTCACTCCAGGTAATTTATATTGCACAGGTAATTTAGGTAATTACCTCAACAACCAGGTAATTTATATTACACAGCAAAGTTGCCTCTCTCCCTCCCTCCCCCCATGGATTTGCTGTTGTTATCCTTTGTTAAACGACACTGAGCCTTCCCATAAAAGCTGGAGTGGAGGCTTTGATGGGCTTTGTGTGTTTTCACATGGAAAACAGCTCCTGGGCAGGAGCTGCAAGCCTTGCACTGCTATTCTACTGGGTCTTATTATTTCCAGGAGAGGATTTATGGGATTGCTTGTAGCAGGTGAAAGCTGCTCTACGCAAACACTTCCTGCAGCTTTCTGAGGAGGAATCTCCTCCTTTCCCAAGGTCGGTCAGCTGCTCCAGAGCCTGGGCAAGGGCAACAGTTGGAAATGGCATTCCCATTTGGGAATGGCAGGGCCAGAGCTGGGACAGCCCTTCCTGCCATTCCCAAATCTTGGTGTCCCTCCTGCCATTCCCAAATCCCAGTGTGCCTTGGACACCCCCCCCCTGCCATTCCCAAATCTTGGTGTCCCTCCTGCCATTCCCAAATCCCAGTGAGACATTCCCAAAAGCCCACTGCTGCCTTGGACAGCCCCTCCTGCCATTCCCAAATCCCAGTGTGCCTTGGACTCCACGATCCTGGCAGTCTTTGCTCATTAATAATGCTCCTGATTTTTGCTGCAGCTGGAGTGTTTTGGTATCTATCAAATGTCCTTGCTTGAGAAAAGAAAGCCAAAAACCCCCTAGGCCTCTTTAACAAGCCCAAAAGATTTGGGAAAAGGGATGGGAAAGAGCCAAAGCTGAAATATAAATGGGATTGCTTGTTTTGAAGGAAGCCCTTTGATGGCACTGTGTAGGACCCAGGACATCCCTCTGGCTGCCCTGGGTGACTCCAGACCCTGGCAGGGGCTCAGAGACCTTGGCACGGAGTCACAGACACCTGTGCCTTTGATTTTAGCCCTTGGAAACAATTCCCAACTTTGTGTGAGGAGTTACAAGCCACAAGGGCTTGAATAGAATGACAGTGAATTGGCCACAGGGTGGAAAAGTGGAATTTTGGGGATTTAGAATGGGGGTTCAGGAGGCAAGATGGAGGAATCTGAGTGTGCTCTGTCCTTCTCCTTGTCATCCATATTCTGCTGTGATGGTGGCGCTTCTGGGTTGGTTTAGAGACAGACTGTCTGACATGGGTGATAGGTATTGGGAAAGTTTTGTAAATAAAGCACACACAGTTCTCAGTATAAAAAGCCAACACCATCCCAAGGGCAGGGCCTGTGCCACAACCCGACCTGCTGGACAGATCTCAGCAGGTCAGAGCGAGAATGGAACAGATCAGAGAAAATAAACAGCCTTGGAAAGCAGAGCCAAGGAATCTCAACTTCTTCTTCAGTCATGGGGCTGGGAAAGAAAAGACTTTCTAACACCTCAGGGGTCATCTCAACCACAGAACCCCCAGAGCTCTGTGCTGGCTTTGAGGGGCCACCAGAGCCCCCTCCTGCCCTGGTGACAGCAGCAGGGGCTCCGGGCTGGGGAGGGCTGGGTTTGGGTTCCCCTTCCCACCCAGCCCTGCCAGGGATCCCCTCCCACAGGAGCTGGCTGTGAGCACAGGGCAGGGGGAGGCTCTGCCCGCACCCAGGGGACATTTGGGACGCACAGTTTGTGACTGCAGACAACAAGAAGGTTCAGAGCAAACCTGTCCTTCGTGCCAAGCTGCCACTTTGTGTCTGATGGATGCTGAGGGGCTCAGCCCTGCTCCCTGACAGCTTCCAAATTAAACTTGGGGCTGCTTAGGAGGCTGTCACTCAATAAATCCAAGTGTTTTAGAGGGCCAAGGCTGTTTCTCCTGCCCATTAGACAGGATGGATGGTTTGGTCTGTGGGACTCTGGAAGCACCAACCACCTTGGCTTTCCCTGCTTCTGGCTCGTGTTTGCGTGGCTGCTGAGGGAGATTTTGTGCTTTACAAAGATCTCAGGAGCTGTTATTTGCTTGGGCCGAAATAACTCGGATTCCTGCCCACCCCAGTGCTGAGAGCAGGGCAGGAATTCCCAGGAGAGTCCCCCCTTACCTGTGCTGCCTAAAGCCTATCAGGAAAGGCCAGCAGCAAACAGCTCGTTTCCCCTCCCAGGCTGCTGGCACACCTCTCCTGTGAGAGCTGCCACAAGGGTTTTGGGATGAAGGAAGAGACAAGATCTTTGATTTTATTACAGAAGGCTTGATTTATTATGTTATGATATATACATATACTATACTATACTAAAAAAGAAAAAGAAAAGAGAGTTCCTAGAAGCTGCTAAGCTAAGAAAAGTAAAGAATGATTACACACAAGCTGGCTTTGACAAATTCCCAGAGCCAGCTCTGCTGTGACTGGTCACTGAACTAAAACATCTACACTAGAACTGATCACAGATCTACTTGTTGCATCCCACAGCAGCAGACAAGCTGTTGTTTACATCTTGTTGCTGAACCTCTCAGCTTCAGCAAGAAAAAATCTGAAAAGAAGATTTTTCATAAAAGAAACGTCGGTGACACTCTCCCTCCCCCAGATTTTACCCAGCAGCTCAACCCAAGCCACCTTTGGGGTTCCAACAACGCCCCTGAGTTGCCCTCCTGTACTAAAGTAACTGATTACCCTTCTGATAGCCATGGAGTCAGATGCATCATTCTCTCCCCTTCGTTGGAGTCACCTTTGATTTGCAATAGGAGGTGGCACTGGAGGTGGCACCTGGGGACATCTGGAGCCAAAGCCTGGAGGGTTTTTCCAGCCAGAGGGATATTCTGTGGCTCCCTGAGATCAGAATCCTCTCCTGGGCTGCAGGTCCAGCTGGTTCCCTCAGGCTGTTCAGTTCTGGTTCCAGCAGATTTAATAAAGACGTTCTGGAAATGAGGCCTGAGACAAGTGACAAGCAAAGTCCCCAGACTGGGCTGAATAAAAAGCCCTAATGAGGCCATTTGGGGGTTCCACGTGCCAGCTTCAGGGCTCTTCCCAAGGATTGCCTCATCAGGGACCTCCATGGAGCTTTGGGAAGTTCTTCTCACCCAGGCTGAGGCGCCTGTGATGGGCAGTGACCTGTGGTGCCCAGGTGAGTGAATAAATGGAATAAAGGCCCTTCGGCAGAGCCCCTGCAGGAGGCAGCAGAAATCCCAGGCTTTTCTGACAGCACAGCACAGCACAGCAGCAGAGGGGGACGAGGGGAATGTGCCCATTCCCAGCAAAGCAAGAGCTCCTTGACATCCTTGACAGCTCTGATGACATTACAGAGCAGCTCTGCCTGCTGGATCCATCCCTGGCTCGCAGCCCAGCTCTGAGGCTCTGGAATGGGATAATGGGGCCATAACTCCCTGGAAGTCGCTGGGAAATTCAGGCTGTGAGACAATTATGTCATAGTTGATAAGGCTAATTGACATTTCAGGGCAGGACTTAACTAAGACTGAGGTTAAAGCTTTAGGAAGTGATAGAAACTGCTTAAAATGTGGTTTAGAAAAAAGAATCTGTGATATTCAATAAGCTTCACAGCAAACTGGGGTGTTTAGACCTGTTATTTTCATATAAAATATATAAAAGATAGATACAGAAAATGTGAGATTTCCTTTTGCAAAATGATTTACCTGTTTTCCTCTGCTCTCCTGTGTGTCAGATGAAACATTTTCTTACTGAAAGGATGTGCCCAGAGAAAGGGTGGGATGAGCTCTTGTAAGAGACTTGGAGTCAAATAAAAAATACATTCTATCAATTTCAATATAAATAAAGCAGTTCTATATACTCAAATAGACAGAAATTAAAATATGTATGCCTTCATCCCTACATTCATTCAGCGAAATTCTCCTTTTCTAATCTCTCAGCTCTTACAGGCAAAGTGCCTTTGAATGTGGGACCTTCCACCATCCCAGGGTGCTCCAAGCCTCATCCAGCCTGGCCTTGGGCACTCCAGGGACCCAGGGCCTGCCCACCCTCCCAGGGAGCAATCCCCAGTTCCCAAAATCCCACCATCCCTGCCCTCTGCTGCAGCTGCAGCAAAGCCTGACCACGTGCTACTGACATGGACCATAAATTGCATGTTAACCCAATAAAAGGTGTCTCACACTAGGTATTACAATGCAATAACACTGGATGCAATTTTCCTGTTTAAAATCCTATTGAAATCCTGTTTTCCTGACCTTTTTGTAGGAAACACAGAGCCAGGGGAAGGCTCCTGGCTGTGCTCACCGAGGTTTCCCCACGAGCACTGTGAAAAACGCCAATCACCTGTTTTTAAAATTTTAAAAGTTTAATAGTAATAAAATGGTTATAAAAATAGTAATGCAATTAGAGTAATAATGATTTGGACAATTTAAATTAGGACAATATGAGACAACAAATACAAAGAGTTACGGACAGTCCGGGTACCTCTTTCTGGGCAGCATAAACCTGAAAAAGGCCCCACGTTAAGAGAGGATTAACCCATAAAAGCAACAGCCTGTTGCATATTCATACACCTCATCCATGATGCATAAATTCCATTCAAACACAGGATTCTGTCTGGGCAGTGTCAGCTTCTTCCTCTCAATCCTGACAGCACCCTCGAGGTGGGAAGAAGTTCGTTTCTCCTGATAATGGGGCAATAAATTCTCTTTCTCTGAAAGATTCAGGTGTCCTGTGGCTGCTATCTCACTGCGAGTCCTTTCTTTAAAAGTATCCTACATAGCATAGTTTCTATTTTAACAATTTTTATAACCTAAAACTATATTTAACACACTACTTAAGAGAATTAATACAGCATCACTTTCTAACACAACACATACAATATTCATTTGAATATTTGTGAAAAGCCAATCATAAAATACGCATTTTTCACAAGAGCCTCTCAGCTGTGCTGCCTCACCCAGCAGCTCCACAACAACCTCTGCATTCCCTGGAGCTTCCACAGGTCCCAGCAGGCAGATCTTCACCAGGCCTGGAAACCCAGAGGGATGAACCTGCTGGCTTTAATCCTCAGAAGGAAAACCCCACGTGCAGCCCTCCTGTGTCAGGGCTGGAGACAAACCCAGGAGGTTTCCTTCACCCAGCTGGGGGATAACGCAGGGTGAGGAGAGGAATGCCTCCCTTTGCCTGGAACAGGTTTTGTCACCCTGCAAGAAGTGAAGGCACCTCAAAGAGCATCATGGTAGGTGAAGAAGAACATGGTGTGTGTCAATATTCCTGTAAAACCCTGCACTCAAAAGTGGTGCAAACCCAGAGTTCTGCAGAGCCCCGAGGACAGCAGCAGCTGAGGAGAGAACACCTGGGTTTATTGATGTGAATTTTGGGAGCTGCAAGAGTCAGTCAGCACCACAAAAAGGATGAAGGGCTGCACCCCAGCCCTGGAACGAAATGTTAATGAAGGGATTTCCATTTCCACAGCTGCCCTCCATTTCCCTGTTACCTGTGCCTTTGTTGCCAGCTCATCCCCAGCTCCTGGGCTGGCCTTTGATGTGGGGCTCCAGCAGCCTCCTGCAGCTGCCAGGATCTCGAAAGGGAAATAAATTCTGCTGTGTGAAAGGCACTGGAGCTCCTGCCACACTGGGATCTCCTGAACACTCCAAAGGAGGATTTATCTGCAGGTGAAATCACCTCCCAGGGCTTTGTGTCCCCCCTTTCCCTGCTCCCCGAGGGCATGGCTCCTCCTGGCACACCTCTGACAGCCAGAACATTTCTTACCGTGGATGTGAATGGGAATGGACACCCAAACATTGATCCCGGGGGCTCAGGGATTCTCCAAGGGTTCCACCAGCTTCCAGTTGGGCTGGGAGCAGGGAGAAGTACCCAGAGCAGAACCAGGAGCAGAACCAGGAGCAGGAACAGAGATGGGAGCAGAACCAGGAGCTGGGAGCAGAACCAGGGGCAGAACCAGGAGCTGGGAGCAGAACCAGGAGCTGGGAGCAGAACCAGGGGCAGAACCAGCCCAGTCCAGTGTGTCATTCTGTTGTTCTGCCATCCCAAAGGCCCCTCCTGCTCCCTGCACCCCGAGCTCAGAGGGCTGGGCAGGGCTGGGCAGGGCTGGGCCCATTCCCAGCCTGTGTCCTGCAGGAGCCCTGCGGGTTCCTCAGCTGGGACAGGCAGCAGATCCCTGCCCAGCCTCCCCTCGGATCTGTTCAGTTATTAAGGCCCAGTTTAGCAGGGGATGTGCTTTGTAGCCTGACAAAGCAGCAGCACAGGGCTTGTTTGTGAGGAGAATAAACGGGGATTGGAAGTGCTCTCCTAACATTGGGATTGAGCTCTCCTGAATAAAAGGGGAAAAGCAAATTATTGTTGTTTGCTCTGTAAGCAGCTTGAGCTCTGTTCTCTTCCAGGAAAACCAATTAGGCCTTTTCATCTACTTGAAGAGGGGAGGGGAGGAGTGTATGGCCACAAAAATCCACACTCCTGGCTGTCCTTCTGCTCCTGCAGGTCCCCTTTGCCAGGGGAGCCCACACAGGGAATTTCAGGGCCTTGTTCTAAAGATATTCCCAGACTCCCCTCCAGTTGCCTTCTCCCAGCTCCATCCTCCTCCTCCTCAGGACACGAGGCCACCCTGGTGAGGCTGTGTTCCATGAAATGTTCCATGAAGTGCTCAGGGTGTAACTGGTGCTGGCCACGAGCAGGTTAATGCTCACCTTAATGTGAGGGCTGTAATTAGTGACATCAGGAGCAGGTTAATGCTCACAGTTAATGGGTAATTAGTGTGTAATTAGTGGCATCAGGAACAGGTTAATGCACGGCAGCCTCCAGGTGACAGATAAAGAAGGTTGGTGGCTCCTGTCACCCGTGCCATTGTCCCTCTCCACAAACCAGTCCCACTCCTCCCAATCCCAGCCTCTGCATCCTTCTCTTTCAGCTCCTGCTCGTGTTATTTATTCCATCTGATATTCTCAAACCAAGCAGTGGATCTTCAAAAGAAACCCTTGATCAAAGTGCAGCTCCACCTGGGCCTGGGTCTGGCCGGGTTCAACCCCTGACTTCCCTCCCTGATGGGAACGTGACCATGGAATATTTCACTCTCAGGCTCTGAAGGAATTGCTGCTGATTGGTAATTTTCCATTTCATTCCCATTCCCTCTCATCTCCTTGGACTAAAGTGAAACAATCTTCTTTTTTTACAGAGCCTGCTTTGATGTTGTTGGCAATGTTGGACTCAGCTAATTCAGAAAGATTTAATATTTATTTTAATATTTATTTTTGCTATTATTATCCCTGGCTGGGGGATAATAACCCGCACTGGTGTGGCAGCTCTGGAATAATGGGGATGGTGATTCCATGCCAGCAAGGGAACCAGTCTGGGACATTTTGGGAGAATGGGAGGAAGTGGAGGGAAAAAAAAACCTTTGTAGCTTCCAAAGGTGCTGAGATGGGGCAGCAGCACCAGGTCCAGCACGGTGTGCTCAGAACCAGAAATCTGGGGGAGTTTCAGGAAAGTTGGAAGCCACAGCCAGGAATAAGGGAAAGCTGCAGGAAGGCTTTGAGGCAGCAGAAATTGCCCCATGGACAGGGGGCTCAGGAACTGCCCAGGGAGGGTTGCAGTGCCCATCCCTGCAGGTGGCACCTGGAGGTGGCACCCAGAGCTGGGGACAGGGTGGGGATGGGCACAGCTGGGACCCCAGGGCTGGGAGGGCTTTGCCAGCCCCAGGGGTTCAGGGATTCTGTGATTCTGGCTCCTGGGACCACGCTCAGTGTTTGCAGAGCCTTGGAGGAGAGCTGGGTGCATCCAGCTCAGTGTGAACCTCTCCAAAAGCAGAGCTCCTTTTCTGGAGCAGTTTGGCTGTTTAGGGCTGAAAACACATGAAATAAGTGCAGGGTTGGAGCCTGGAGAGATCACTGGATAAAACAAGCACGTGAGCAAAAAGCAGACACCGAATGTTCTCATGTGGGAATTTACACTCCACATGCTCCCTGATTACAGCACAATTATTGCAGATTCTGGAGGATAAACCCACCATGGCAGTGCTTCAGGGAGGGCACAGAGCCCCTGTGGGAGCCCAGAGCCCTGCAGGCACCTTTCCCTGCTGCCACAGCCCAAACCACCCCTGGAGCTCAGAGACAGCATCAGGGGCACAGGGGGAAGCTCACCTGGCACTGCTGGGCCATTTCACCTGCTGTCCTTATGATGGAGAAGAAATGGGACCCGTCAGCTTTCTCACCCTGGACCTGTCGGACTGGGAAAGTGCTCAGAGACTGATCCCAGCTGGATTTTTCCTGCAGAGTGTTAGGAAAATTAATGCACAAACAGCAGAGGTTTATGTCCAAAAAGAAGACAGAGGAGTCCCTTTCTGGCTTTATTCCAATGAAGGCAGAGGCCATGGGGCATCCCCTGGGGTCTCTCCAGTTTTTGGAGGGTGCAGCCTCCTTTTTATCCCAATTTCCAGCCGCATTTCCCTTCTCTCTTTCCCCATTTCTGAGGTACTTGAGAGGTTCAGACTTCCCAGAACACCTGATACCAGAGATTTCCCTCTGATGTATAACCCTCCCTTTTCATTTTTAATTCTTACTGAATTTAGGGGTTTTTCTTCTCCCTTGTTTCTTTCATCTTTCAATGCCTAATTTCATTTCTCAGCAAACCTAAAGTTCATTTGTCAAAAGCGAATATCTTTTCCTGTTCATCAATCAGTGGAACCCTTCCCATTGTTTCTTTTATCTCCCAGAGCTGGTTTTACCTACCAGCAGACCCAGAGTTTGTTTGGAAAGACAAATCCCCCATTCGTCTCCAGAGTGTGCCAGAAGATGGATGCAGCAGGCAGGCAGGACGTGGTGCTGAAGGTTCTCCCTGTGGCAGGCACTGCCTGAGAGCAGAGCCCGGGAGGGGAGGGCTCTGGAGAGGAATTGTGCCCAGGATGCTCCTGCCTGCCCTTCCCCTGTGCCCCAGCGTGGACCAGAGCCTGTGTGCCTGTGCCACCTGGGAGAGGGCACTGCCACCACCTGTCCTGCTTTCGGGCAAATCTGGGAGAAAACCTCCAAAGGGGCCCCTCCAGAAAGCAAACCCACACAGCCCCTCCCCACAGCTGGGTCAGGAAGGATTCCTTGGAGAGAAGTGGAAAGAACCTGTTCATTTACCAGGCACAGCACCCCCAGCACACAGAACCTGTTCATTTACCAGGCACAGCACCCCCAGCACACAGAACCTGTTCATTTACCAGGCACAGCACCCCCAGCACACAGAACCTGTTCATTTACCAGGCACAGCACCCCCAGCACACAGAACCTGTTCATTTACCAGGCACAGCACCCCCAGCACACA
>NW_005054506.1:878346-883835 GCF_000277835.1 Geospiza fortis | reverse complement strand
CAGCCACAAGGTGCAAACTCTCGGGGTTCCCAGGTCCCAGTCTGGAGCAGGCTCGAGTTGGGCCAAAAAAGGGAAAGGAGAAACAGTCCAGGGAAAATTTGGACTGCTTAGCTAAACTAACTAATGAGCAGGAGCAAAAAGCAAGAGCAAAGCAAGAGCAAAGCAGAAGCAAGAGCAAAGCAAAAAGCAAAGCAAACAGCAAAAGCAGCACCATGCACTGCCCTGTCTGTGTGTCCCACCAGCCGTGGGGGAGCGGCTGATAACAAAACCAAAAGAAACCATTCTCTCTTCAGAGCCAGTCTAGAAGGCACAGAACATGATACCCAGCACAAACAGAACACAGGAATGGGGATACAGCATCATAACCTCACCCTAGGACACCTCCTCACCATCCCAGGAGGGGCTGATAACACAATCCTGTTACGTTTCTGAGCTGCTGGGACAGGAGTTTCTGCTCCAGGGGTCAGGAGTTTCCCAGTCAGAACAGCCTCTGATAGCAAGGAGGAAATTGGAATAAGCCAATATATCTCGTGCTGCTACAGAGCCCTTCACTGAGCTGCCCGCATTTCCATCTGCTCAATGTGATGGATTTATTTCCTGAGCTTTGAGGGCACTGAGAATTTGTATTGAGATTTGATTTGGAGTCATTAATACAGCCCAGTGACAGCCTAATGGAAATCAGTGTAAGCAGAACAATGGAACCACCCAAGGGCTGGGCTGGGGGGACCTCAGGGCTGGTGGCAAGGAGGAACAGATTTGTTCCAGCTCTGAGGAACAAACCCTTCTCTGGCCCTGAGTTCCTGCTCTGAGCCTGCCCAGCTCCCACAGTGGAGGATAAAACAGATAAAACAGCCACGTGAGGAAAAAGCACACACCAAGTGTTGTCCATGTGGGGATTTACACTCAGCTCAAACCTCACCTCAGCTCAGCATTTACCCTGAGCTCAAACCTGGGCAGGCACAAAAGGGGCCCTGGAAGCAGGAGGGATGGAAAAGGAAAATGCAGCATTTATCCCTTCTGCCTGCTGTGTGAAAGAACCCAGAAAATTTACAAACAACACAGATTAATCCTGGAAACATTAAAGTTCAAGTCATTACTCCTGTTCTTTTGGTGAGTGTTTCCTCACAAGCAGCTGAGATCCTGGCCAGGGTGTGCCCAGGGGCAGCTGTGACCATCCACAGCCCTCCTCCCACTGCAGCACACACAGCTCCTGCTTGAACACATCACAGGGGAAAGGCAGAGATCACAAACCCTGCTCAGAAACCTGAGCACTTGTGGTGCTCACAGGGTCCCAGGGTGAGGGAAGGGACGAGGATCTGACTCCATGGTTCAGAGGGCTGATTTATTATTTTATGATATATGTTATATTAAAACTATACTAAAGGAATAGAAGAAAGGATTTCATCAGAAGGCTGGCTAAGAGTAGAAAAATGGAATGATAATAAAATCTTGTGACTGACCAGAGTCTGAGCCAGCTGGACTGTGATTGGCCATTAATTAGAAACAACCACATGAGACCAATCACAGATGCACCTGTTGCATTCCACAGCAGCAGATAACCATTGGGTACATTTTGTTCTTGAGGCCTCTCAGCTTCTCAGGAGGGAAAATCCCAAGGAAAGGATTTTCCATAAAACGTGTCTGTGACAAGCACTGGTGCAGGCAGCAGCTCTGGAATGTGAATTCTGCTCCAGGCTGAGCTGGAGTCACTCCCAGGTCACTGCAGGCTGCTCAGTGAGGAGCCCCTGAGAGGAGCACGGTGGGCACTGCTGCATTCCACCCTGGGCTGGAGGGAGCAGCTCAGCTGAAATTTGGTTACAGGGGGAAGGGAAAGCCAACCACGATCGAGATGTACTGCAACTTTAATTCCAGGTTTGGAGAAATAAATTTGAGCTAATTTGCTAAACACCACTTAATGGCTTGGGAAATTAGTTTTCCGGAATTAAGACATTATTGAATCCTGGTGTTTATGAGTTTGGGAACCCGGCAGAGCACAGAGCTCAGTGCCGGAGCGTTCTGCTCCCCCTGTACTGTAAATCACACAGTGCTGTGGAGGGCTGTGTGCGAGCCAGGCTGGCACAGCTCCTCCTCGGGCACCAGAGCTGCCCCAAGAGCAGGCTGGGGGCTGGGGGGTGGGACTGGACCTGCCCCCAGTGAGGGCTCAGGCACCAGCCTGGGGGGCTGCTGGGGGCTCCTCTTGAGAGGCAAAACCAGCAGGCTGCTCCTGATGGAGCCAGGCTGCCAGCCTGGGTCAGGCTGGAGGGACCCCAGGGGGACACTGCTGCAGCAGGGCCACCCCGGGCACAGCAGCGTGTCCCTGTGGCCCTGGGATGGCCCCGGGAGGAGACCCCAGCCCTCTCTGGGCTCTGCCCAGGGCTGGCACTGCCCAGGGCAGCAGTTCTGGGCAGGGGAATTGCTGGGATCAGTCCCTGCCCCAGCGCCTCCCAGTCAAAACTGTCCAAAATAACAGAGGTGGCAGCCAGGGCTGTCCTGGCACAGCCAGGGATGTCCTGGGCACAGCCAGGGCTCTCCTGGGCACAGCCAGAGCTCTCCTGGGCACAGCCAGGGATGTCCTGGGCACAGCCAGGGCTGTCCTGGCACAGCCAGGGGTGTCCTGGGCACAGCCAGGGATGTCCTGGGCTCAGCTGCTCCCAGCAGGGTGAAAATCCCGAATTGCCAGGGAGAAGGAGCAGCTGGGAGCCACAGGCAGAGCTGGGGGTGGCACAGCAGCCCCACAGCCGTGGGGGTTCCAGGGAAGCAGGAGCAGTGCTGGGCCCCTCTGCTGTGAGCCCTGAGAGATCTCAGCTTTCCCAGGATTTCAGCACAAACTCCCGGCTTTTCTGCCCACCCACCCCTGTCAGAGATCCAGGGCGAGGCAGGAGCAGCCAGGACTTGCTGTGGTTTACATTTGTGCCTTTTGCTGCCTGAATTCCCTGGTGAGGGAAGGGCTGGGGTCCCTGCGAGCAGGCAGAGGTCAGGAAAAGCAGAGTCAGGACATGCAGAGGGGACAGAGCAGCCAGGGCAGCTGGGAGATGGAGCTGCAGGAGCCCAGCCTGCCAAAGGCACACTGGCACAAATTCTGGGAGAGTTCTTGTAGGGATGAGCTGGGATCATTTCCAGGCTCCCCTGCTCCCTGTGTGGCACTGCTGGTTGCAAATACCAAGGGCTGCACTGACCTGGTGCAGAACCTTTGTCCCAGCCTAAATCTGCATTTTTAAGTCAGGGTGGCCTCACTTGGAGAATGCACTGGAGCTCCCCACTGCCTCAGCAGAGCTGGAAAGGCAGAACGTCGCCATGATCCGTCAGGAGATGAAAAATCAGGAAATGGACTTGCTCTATTCAAGAGGAAATAAACCAGAGAGATCCTGTAGGGATTGATGGAATTACAAAGAGAAGAGCAGGAGACATCAAACCTGGTACTTGATACCTCTTGCTGGGTATAAAACCCCAATTTCTAACCCAGAACTAATTTTCCCTCCGACTCACTTTGTTTCACTGAGGACACAGCCTCCCATGGAGTGAAGCAGCACCCTGCAGGGAGATACCCCTGGAAAAGGAGCTGTAGGATCATCCTGGGAGCCACGGGGCCGGAGCCTCCTGCTGCAGCATGCCCGCTCCCAGGGATGCTCTGGGCAGGGCGCCGGGGGCTGCACAAAGAAACGCCATCAAGCAGCCCCTGCTGCAGCTCTGGGAAGGTCCCAGCCTGCTGGGCTGCGTTCAGCACACAGCCACAGGTTCAGTGCCACGCTAAATTCCACGATTAACCCATTGGCTTTGGAAGGAATGATCCCGGCTAAGAGGCTTTTCCTCACCACAGCAGAGTGGATGATCAGAGATCATCGCAGTAACGTACAGGTCAGGCCACTGCAGGTTTGCCAGGAAGAGCTTGCCTGGGCTGCTGTGACCCAGCAGGTTTAGGAGCTCCATGTTCAGCGGAGTCCCAGGAGCATCACGGGGTGGGAAGGATAACCAAAAAGTTCTGCTTTGAGCAGATTTTACCTGAGAGGGGTCAGCAGCATCTGCCACACCTTCCCCACCCTCACCAAGGGGCCAGGAAACTGCAGCTCATTCCTGGGACACCCCCAGGGATGGGCACTCCAAACCTCCCTGGGCACCCCCTGCCCAGGCCTGAGAACCCTGATTAAAAAAAAAAAAAAAAAATTTAAGAAAACACATAAAAAAATAAACCACACCAAAAAAAAACACCCAACAAACAAACAAAAACCCCCAAAAAAACAAAAACAAACAAACAAACAAAAAACCAAAAAACAAACAAAAAAACCCAAAAAAACCAAACCAAAACAAACAATAAAAAATAAAATTAAAAAAAAAAAAAAAAACAAAAAACAAACACAAAAAAGAATGAAACAAAACTAACAAAAAATCCCCAAACAAACAAAATTTTAAAACCCAAAAATCTGATGCTTTGTGCCGGCTGCCCTAGAACAGAGGCTGAATGGAGTTCCAGAATAAAGCAGGGATTGATTCCAAGGATCTCCTCCATGGATGCACCTTGGGCAGCACAAGAGCCCAGCCAGGGCTGCACCCAAGATGAACCAAAATGGCCCCAAAATGCACGGCCGGGCACGGGCTCTGTCCCTGGGATCAGTTCTGCTCCATTTGCACCTTGCAGTTCATTGTCCCATTCCAGCTTTAGCCCCTGCAGTCCCACCCTGCTTGTTTTTCTCTCTCCAGCCCACGGTGTTTGTGCTCCTGGGCTGAGATTTGGGTCATTTGTCCTTGGTGCCCAGCTGGAGCAGGAATTGTTTTGTCTCCCTGCTCTGTGCACAGAGCTCACCATGCCCTGATGTGAGCCCAGACCCACACACTGAAGCAGCACAGAATGTGAAACATAGAAAAGCCAAACCCTGAGGCATCACCTCTTTCCTTGGGAAAACCCTGCTGAGTTGAGGAAGGGGAACATTCCCAGGGCACCTGGCAGGATCCTGCCACACTCCTTTATCCACTCCTTGGAAAATGATTCCCTCTCAGCCAAAAGAACGTGAAATCCAGATCAGTGCCCGTGCCCCAGACTGCCAGTGCAGGGACCAGAATGAGCCAACCATCATTAAATTACATTCTGCTGTTTATTCCATTTTGCTTATGATGCTATTTTTCTCCCCATTGCAGCCATGCAATGAGTGATTCCATTGTGCAGCCCCACTCTGAGGGCCTGCCTGGAAGGATGGGATATTGATGTTAATCAGCCCCGTGCCTGCCTGCCATCCCCAGCCCTGCTCATTTGTCTCCTGGTGCCACTCCTGATTACCCGCTTTGGGCACAGATTGCTGCAATCAGGGGGCAGGAGCAGCTCCCTGCACGGGGGCCTTGGATCAATCTCCTGATCACAGCCACAATCCATTTCCTGGATAAATGCCTGTAACTTTGCACTTTGGGCATTCATTAACTAATTAATGCCACTGATTGCAAGGAGAGGCAGGTAGAGCTCTGAATCAACATGCAGAAGCAGCAGCACAATTTTAGACAGC
>NW_005054506.1:876462-878336 GCF_000277835.1 Geospiza fortis | reverse complement strand
TGAATGAGGAGCAGAACTGGGGGTACCAGAGACACAAATGAGGGTGGAGGAGCTTTGCTGGCTCCTAACTCAGCACCCTTGAAAATAAACCCTGCTCAGGCTCAGAGCTGCCCCAGACCCTGCTCAGAACTGCAGCGTTCTCCTGCTGCTCTGCCCAGTTTGTTCTTGATTCCTTCATGGTTTACACACACCTTGAGCACATTGTCCCTGGGCATCTCAGCTCAGAGCCGGGCTGGGTTTGGGGTCCCACAGCCAAACCCAAACCCACCCTGCTGCTCCAGGGCTGCTCCTCCCTGAGCCCTCCCAGCGCAGCTCCAGGGATGCTGGGGAATTCCAGGCAATGCCCAGGTACCAGCCAAGCCCAGCACAGCTCCAGGGATGCTGGGGAATTCCAGGCAATGCCCAGGTACCAGCCAGGCCCAGCGCAATTCCAGGAACGCTGAGGGATTCCAGGCAATGCTCAGGTACCAGCCAGGCCCAGCACAGCTCCAGGGATGCTGAGGCTGGAATGCAGGGCTGGGGAATTCCAGGCATTGCAGCACAATTCCAGGAACGCTGAGGGATTCCAGGCAATGCTCAGGTATCACCCAGGCCAGCACCTGGAGCTGCTCTCTCATCTGGGGTTTGGTCACCTGTGCCCCACAGCACAGCCCCAGGCACACAGAATTATTTACCTTGGAAAGGACCTGAAGGGGATTGAGTGCAGCTGCTGCCAGCCCTGCCCAGGCCACACTGCCAATGTCCCCAGGTGCCACCTCCACAGGGCTGTTCAACCCCCAGGGATGGCTCTGCCCAGCTCCCTGTGATGCCTCAGGGTTTGGATTTTCTGTGTTTCACACTCTGAGCTGCTTTAGTGTGTGGGTCTGGGCTCACATCAGGGATGCTGAGCTCTGTGCACAGAGCAGGGAGACAAAACAATTCCTGCTCCAGCTGGGCACCAAGGACAAATGACCCAAATCTCAGCCCAGGAGCACAAACCCCGTGGGCTGGAGAGAGAAAAACAAGCAGGGTGGGACTGCAGGGGCTAAAGCTGGGATGGGACAATGAACTGCAAGGTGCAAATGGAGCAGAACTGATCCCAGGGACAGACCCCGTGCCCGGCCGTGCATTTTGGGGCCATTTTGGTTCATCTTGGGTGCAGCCCTGGCTGGGCTCTGGTGCTGCCCAAGGTGGGTCCATGGAGGAGATCCTTGGAATAAATCCCTGCTTTATTCTGGAGCTCTGCCCAGCCTCTGCTCTGGGGCAGCCTGCACAGGGCATCACCAGCACATTGTCCAGGAGGACAGGAGGGCAAGGAAGGTACAACTGTCATTAGCTGAGACCAATCAATTGTGGGATCAATTAAACAATCTGCTGAGCTGTGGGAGCACAGACCCTGCTGACGCCCCTTTACTGCTCCAAGATAATCTGGTTTATCGCCAGACTCCTGCTGACCCTTCAGACAGGCACTTTGCTTAACTCAGAAGTGGGGACGGGCATTAAACCTATTTCCCATTTGCTCATTTACAGTAATATAACATAACCTAATATAAAATTATATAAAATCATATTACAATAGAATAGAAATAATACAAAATTATATACATCAATATATTAATTTTTTCTATTATTATAACTATTGTATTAAGTATTATTAATTATTAATGAATCAATAGCTATATAACATAATATATTAATTTTAAAATAAAATATAAATAATACAAAGTTATATACAATCTATCAATATATTAATTATTACATATCATAATTATTATATTAAGTATTATTAATTATTAATGAATCAATAGCTATATAACATAATATATTAATGTTTAAATAAAATATAAATAATACAAAATTATATACAATCTATCAATATATTAATTATTACATAT
>NW_005054506.1:873939-875909 GCF_000277835.1 Geospiza fortis | reverse complement strand
GGAGATCCCTGCCAGGGCCCCCGGGAGGGGTGGGAGGGGCGGGGTTGGGTTTGGGGCTGGGGTTGGGTTTGGGTTTGGGGCTGGGGTTGGGTTTGGGTTTGGGGTGGGAGCCCAGCATTCCCCCCGAGCTCTCTCCTGGCTCTGCATCATCTCCCCCGGCATTCCCAGGGCATGGAGCAAACGCCCTCAGAGCCCTCTTGGTTTGCCCTTGCCCGGGATCTGCCCCTGGGCAGAGGATGGGTTGGAGTGCCCAGAGACAGCGAGGCTGCAGGGAAGTGCTGCCTTTCTGTCTCCAAGCAGCTCCCGTCCTGCTGGTGCTGGACCCCATCTCTGCTGCCAGCCCTCCCAATAAACAGAATCATTTACAGAGAAACCTGACTGCAGCTCGTGGAAGCAGTGACAGGACAGTCCTGCTCTTCATTTCTGCATTGGAATTTGTGGTTTCCTTTGGTTTTTTTTAATTGAAAGTCAAAATGGATTTTTTTTTTTTTCTCAGAAACTGCCCAAAGCAAAGACTTTCATTTTTAAGCAGTTCACTGTTCTGCTTTCCCCAGGGCATCCCAGGGCAATGGAGGTTTTGGTGCAGCAATTTCAGAGGCTGACATGGAGCAAACTCTCTCTGTTCACTGCTGAGACCTCAGCAACAGAAAGCAGAGGCAGTGATTTGAAAGATTTGCTCATTTTTAATTAGTGAGAAGCCAAAACCCATCAGTGCCTCACCTGGACTCCCCTCCTGCCAGTGCCAGAGAGGAGAGACCATCAATCCTGCTGTGCTGAGGCCTCTCCTGGCCCTTCAACCACAGCCACCCATCCCTGACTGAGCCCACACCCACAGGGACTGCAGGGCCAGAAACCCCTTATGTCCAGAAGCATCCTTTATGTACAGAAATCCCCTTTATTTCCAGAAACCCCCTTTATGTCCTGAAACCCCCTTTATCCCCAGAAATGCTCTTCATTTCCAGAAATCCCCTTTATTTCCAGAAATCCCCTTTATTTCCAGAAATCCCTTTATTTCCAGAAACCTCCTTTACATCCAGAAATCCCCATTATGTCCAGAAATTCCTTTTACGCCCAGAATTCCCCTTTACGTCCAGAAATCCCCTTTATGTCCAGAAATTCCTTTTATGCCCAGAAATGCCCTTTATGTCCAGAAATCCTCTTCATTCCAGAAACCCCCTTTATGTCCAGAAATTCCTTTTATGTCCAGAAATCCCCTTTACATCCAGAAATCCCCTTTATGTCCAGAAATCCTTTTATTCCCAGAAATGCCCTTTATGTCCAGAAATCCCCTTTACTTCCAGAAACCCCTTTTATGTTCAGAAATCCCCTTCATGTCCAGAAACCCCCTTTATGCCCAGAAATTATCTTCATTTCCAGAAATCCATTTATGTCCAGAAACCTCCGTTACATCCAGAAATCCCCTTTATGTCCAGAAACCCCCTTTATGCCCAGAAATTCCTTTTATGTCCAGAAATCCCCTTTATGTCCAGAAATCCTTTTATTCCCAGAAATGCCCTTTATGTCCAGAAATCCCCTTTACTTCCAGAAACCCCTTTTATGTTCAGAAATCCCCTTCATGTCCAGAAACCCCCTTTAGGCCCAGAAATGATCTTCATTTCCAGAAATCCCCTTTATGTCCAGAAATCCCCTTTATGTCCAGAAACCCCTTTTATGTTCAGAAATCCCCTTCATGTCCAGAAACCCCCTTTATGCCCAGAAATGATCTTCATTTCCAGAAATCCATTTATGTCCAGAAACCTCCGTTACATCCAGAAATCCCCTTTATGTCCAGAAACCCCCTTTATGCCCAGAAATGATCTTCATTTCCAGAAATCCCCTTTATGTCCAGAAACCCCCTTTATGCCCAGAAATGATCTTCATTTCCAGAAATCCCCTTTATGTCCAGAAACCCCCTTTATGCCCAGAAATTCCTTTTATGTCCAGAAATCCCCTTTATGTCCAGAAATCCT
>NW_005054506.1:864737-873189 GCF_000277835.1 Geospiza fortis | reverse complement strand
TTTATGTCCAGAAATCCCCTTTATGTCCAGAAACACCCTTTATTCCCAGAAACACCCTTTATTTCCAGAAATCCCCTTTATTCCCAGAAATCCCCTTTATTCCCAGAAATGCCCTTTATTCCCAGCAGTGGGGGCACTGGGCTCTGCCCCCTCCACTCCCTCTGTGGGAATCAGCTCTGCAGGAAGAGGATTCTCCCTGCCTTGGTAGCACCTCAGCTGCACTGAGATGTTCTGGAGGATGCAGGAGCGGCGTTTGTTTCACAACAAAGCCGTAAAAACACACAGCTGCAATTTGTAAGGAGATCTGTGCACAAGATCCAGACACATCAACCTCCAGCTGACTGTGTCTGAATTATTAAATCAATATTTTATTCTTTTAGGAGGAAAAACATCACATCTGAGGGGGAAATTATTTTTAATACAAACAAAACACGGGCCTTGAAAGGCTCAGCCTACCGTGCCTACACTCACAGCCCCCTCAGATGGAGAAGGTCTTTATTAAAAATGCTCTTTAAAGTGAAAGGAATTCTTGTTTTGCAGGCAGTGCCTGTTCCAAGCAGAAGCACAGCTTTGCTGTGATTCCAGGGAAGGGCTTTTCTCTTCAAAGGAGAAAAAAGAGAAATATAATAAAAAAAAAGATATTTTGTTTCATGGGGTAAAGCCTGGTCTAAGAACTGACTGGTTTGGGTTGGAGGGACCCCAAACCCCACCCGGTGCCACCCCTGCCATGGCAGGGAAACCTTCCCCTGTCTCAGGTGCTCCAACCTGGCCTTGGGCACTGCCAGGGATCCAGGGCAGCCCCAGCTGCTCTGGGCATTCTGGGTTAATCCCCACCTGGTGTCATTGCTTCAAAACCAGTGATGGCCACGCTGATTCCAACAGGCAAACGTGGAAAAGTTCACTTGGAGAGGTGTCAGTGGTTCCTGCCAGCTCAGTAATGCCCCAGCAGAGCTGGAGACCCCACGTCCCTGAAAAGCTGCCTGGGATGTGAGCTCAAGCAAGCAGGAGAATTTACAAAGACTGGGTTTTTCTCTCTCTAAATAAATAACGAGCTGAGAAAGAAGAGGAGTGTTCAGAGAATGTTCAGTGAATTGGCAAAGATTTCTTTGCTTTTTTTGAAATCAAACCCTTCATTTTATCAGCAGCTGACTCCAAAATGAGCTACACAAGGCACTGCGGGGAAGGAGATGATCTTTAAGGTCCCTTCCAAGCCAGACCATTCAATGATTCACCTTGAAAATTATCCTCAGAGTTAAATATTGGCAAATTATTCACTTCTATTAAAGGAGAAGGGAAAGGGATGGGGTTGTGGTCTGCAGTGAAGGTGAGAGCACAGGATCAGCTCTCTGACTGTTCATTATTTTAAAAAAGAACAAAAATAAAATCCTTGCTTCTCTCCCAAAGCCAAGCCCTGCTGAGCACCTGGATAAGGAAATACAACAATCAAAAAGCAGTTGTAGCTCCTCCCTCCCTCACAGGAGAGGAGGGGAAAAAGGTTCAATTTAGAGCAATTTTGACAATGTGAAGCATCCAGTCAGGGCTGAGAGGACCCTCTCACAAACTCCTAAAAGCTCCAAGCCAGCTCCAGGTCTGTCTCTGGGAAGGGAAACTGGGAGGAACTGGGAATGCAGAAATGATGTTTTTCCTTGGGAAGGGGACGGAGTTTTCCCTTTCAAGGAACAAACATCATTTCCGCATTTCCAGCACTCCCAGTTTGTCCCATTTCCCTTCCCAGCATGGAGACTTGAAAGACAAGAACCTCAGGTGGAAAGAGGCCAAGGAGAAGTGCCAGGATTGCTCAGAGGAATGAGAATGCAGAGGGAAGGGCCAGTGCAGAGGCAGCAGTGCCCAGTGGCAGCAGAACAAGGGAAACACAAGGCACGGGCACTGCGCTGGCCCTGCAGCACAAACCAACTGGAATTGCTTGCAGAAGCACACCCAGAGCATCTCTGTGCATCCAGAGGAGTAAATCTGGAGCCTCCTGGGAGCTCTGCCATCATTTGTTCTCATTTCTCTGACTCCTCTCCGTTTCTGCTCGGGATTAGCTCTCCCAGCAATGATCACAGCAACAGGGAAGCCTGCTCCCAGGGGGTGCCATGGAAGCAATATTTACCAAAGCAAACCCAAGCAAAGGAATCAAAATACGAAGAACTAAGTTAAAAAAAAATACCAGTCACAAAGTACTTCAAAAAGAGAATAAAAATGGTTTTAACTCTTGCTCAACCACTAAAAAGCCTTGTTGGGAGGCTGAAAAGCAGAGGAGAAAAACCATCCCAAACTGACCAAATCCTCCCAAAATCAACTTCTGCACATCTTCACATTGCCCACATTGTGCACAGTTTGTTCCCTCAGGATTTTGCATTCTACCTAATGAAGAAAAGCCACATAACATTATCCCTTTGATTTTTCCTCTTATTTATCTCGGGTTCAGACCAGTACAAGCCAGCCAAGGATGCCAGCACACAAACTGCTCCTCACATTACCCAAGTAAAGCCATTGTCAGCATTTTATTGGCACCTGAAGCCAAAATGAACAAGCTCAAGCCCTTGGCAGCCCACTCCACCCTAATCTAGCTTTTAATGACAATTTCCTAATTTTCAGTGCCTTGTACTCAGGGAGGCAAACCCCGAGCTCCATCTGGGGATACCCTGGGTTCACTTTCCTCCCTGTGATCCAACCAGCTCCAAATGAAGCTGCTCCCCACGGCCTGGCCTGGCTGTCTGGGGAGCTCCCAGGGCTGTCTCTCAGTGCTCTTGGTTGAACTGAAAACCACTAAAAACCACTAAAAACCATTAAAAACCATTAAAAACCATTAAAAACAATTAAATCCATTCCGCTCCTTGGCGTGTTTTTCCACCCTGAAAACTGAACAAAGTGCAGCCATGCAGAAGCCCCGGGGCACTCACCTGAGCAGGAGCACATCCAGGAGATCCCTCAGGGATGTGAAACCAGGAGCAGCTGGAGGCTGCAGACACCTGGGCAGGTGGCAGGGCCTGGGGCAGCCCTTTCCCTTGTCCCTGCCCACCCCACAGCCAGGAATCCCTTCCCAGGGTCCCACTGACCCTGCCCTCCGGCACTGGGCAGCCATCCCCCCTTGTCCTGGCACTCTGAAGTATTCCAAGCTCATTTTTCCAAGGCAGCAGAAAGTTCATTCATTGCCTTGATTATAAAATATCCAGCACACACCCAAATAAGAATTACTGGGAGTTGGAGAAAGTATCCCCCCTCACTCCAAGCAAACAGAAGTCTATGGATTTAAGGAGCAATAACTTAAAATTTAGGTCTCCTGGGGAAAAAAAATCACAACCGGAGCATCTTTGGAGCAGCACAGAGATATCCTGATGTCCCTCCAGCCACAATATCCTACCTGTGCAGCCAGAGTGACTCTTGTTCCCAATATCCTCAGATTTCCAATGGATCTCACTGAATTTGCACACAAATCATCATTGGCAGGAGCCCCCTCTGGTTTTCCATCTCTCCAGTAAAAATCACCAGCCCTGCGTTATTTTCCCCATTATTTCCTGGAATCCCAGAGTGTCCTGAGCTGGAAGGGACCCACAAAGATCCAGTCCAACCCCTGGCCCTGCACAGACAACCCAACAACCCCCACCCCATCCCTGACAGCATTTTCCAGTTGAGTTCTGGCAAAAAAAACCTCTTCAAAAAGTTTCACCCCTGAAAACAGGCTTGAAATGCTTCTTAATTACAAAAGTTAAATATTTATTTATACAAATATGATGAGAAAAATCTCATGCAGACTCTTCACACACAGGAACAGAACCCAAATCCAACGGGGATGGCTTCACCACAGAACTGGGGTTGGAAGGCTGAGGGGAACCCTGCCCACGGCGAGTTCTGGGCCGGAGAGTTCTCCCATGGAACATGTGCCAAGATTTCCACACTCTTCACCAAGATTTACAATGAATTGCTGATTACTACTACTCAAGGACTGGACAGAGACGGATGAGCAGCGGGAGCGGGTCCTGCAGACCACCAGACCCCACACACTTGGTGGAAATGCAGAGGTGCCAAAAGATTGCTTGAGATAATTCCCCTAAATGATGGAAATGCCTTGAGATTGCTCTGGATGGCATCTGCTTCTGCTTAATTATAAATCTGCATCGGAGTCATAACTTGTGTATATTACAAGTAATTTGCATAATTAAAACAATTAAGGGATCGACATATCATGGCAATTAGAAATGCATCGAACTCTGGATGTTGTACAAAAGAGAGCTTCAATATGAAACATTAATTCTTTGAGAACAGAATATCCTTCCCATTCCTGCAGAACAGCCTTCCCCACTGCAGTGGGTGCTCCCCAAACTCCGTTCAGAGGCAGCTTTGACCTCCCGCTCCTGGTGCTGCTCTGGGACCCCGCGCGTTTCCTCCTTCCTTGGAACCCCTTCCCGCAGCCCAGCCCGGGCACGTGTCTTTATTGCCAGCTCCACTTGCTCTTATCTCATTTTCCGCAGCCTTATCCTGTTTTCCTTGTCCCTCTTTTTGAGGATGAGGATGAACTGGTTGAAGAAATGCTCCTGGTCCTTCTTCTTCGGGACGAGGCGGAAGCGCTGGTCCCGGCCGTGCTTCTCGGCGAACTCCTTGAAGGTTGTCCTGTGGGAAAGGCAAAGTCCTTGAAGGTTGTCCTGTGGGAAAGGGGACCTGGGCAGCTGGGGCTGTGCCTGGCACCCCCGGGCTCCTGTCCTGCACCCACCCCCAGAACCAGGGTGTACAAAGAGAATCCCACTCTTTTGCCACAGAGATGGTTCGCTCAGTAAGAGCTGCTCGGAAGGAGCTCGCTTGGGTTTCAGGATGGCAAACTTAAATTCATTTTGCTTGGTTTTTCTTGCTAGACCATGATGCAAAAGGTACAAGGGTTGATCTTTGCTGTTAATAGCTTAGTTTTCATTATTATTTCATCTTTCCCTTAAGGAACGTAGTCTCGATCGCGCCAATGGTGTCTTTTCTATCGCCTATACTGGGACTAGAAAAGGGGACCTGGGCAGCTGGGGCTGTGCCTGCCACCTGTCACACACATCTTTTATGGAAAATCCTTTCCTTGGGATTTTTCCTCCTGAGAAGCTGAGAGGCCTCAGGAACAAAATGTAACCAATGGTTATCTGCTGCTGTGGGATGCAACAGGTGCATCTGTGATTGGTCTCATGGGGTTGTTTCTAATTAATGGCCAATCACAATCCAGCTGGCTCAGACTCTGTCCGAGACACAAGCCTTCGTGATCATTCTTTTCTATTCTATTCTTAGATAGCCTTCTGATGAAATCCTTTCTTCTATTCTTTTAGCATAGTTTTAATGTAATATATATCATAAAACAATAAATCAGCCTTCTGAACCATGGACTCAGATCCTTGTCCCTTCCCTTATCCTGGGACCCCTGTGAACACAGTCACAGACACCCCCAGGCTCCTGCCCTGCACCCACACCAGGAACCAGGGCATGGGAGTGGGCGTTAGGAATGGGATGGAGAATCCTCCTCCTCTTCCTCCTGGGATGGAGGAAGATGAGCCCCCACGAGGGCTCTGGGCACTGGGGCAGCCAGCAAGGATTAAAATGGCATTTCAGAAGGGTTGGTGGCTGGCAGGAGGCTGCTGAGCCATTAAAGCCATGCTCACAGAGCAGTGACAGGGAGGTTTTATTTCAGCTCCTGCATGTTTTGTATTTCCAAGGCGAGCTCCCTCCTAGCAGGGTTTTCTACCTTCATTGCCTTTCAGGCTGCATGCCCGGCTCCTTTCCCCAAGGTGACTCTTTGCTTTTTATTGGAAATATTTGGGATTTATTCCTCTCATTGTGTGCCTAAATCAAGGCAGGGAAAGGAGCTTCCTCAGTGCTTTGTTGTCACAGTCAGCTCCCAAAACCCTTCAGGGGTGAAATGCCCCTGGCCTCTGGGCCAGCACAGCTTTTCCCCTGGGCACTGGGAATATCAGTGCTGGAAGCAGAGTTTGGGTGGGACATCAGCCCAGAATATCCCTAATTTTGTTGTAAAACGTTTCTTGTAATTACAATTATTCCAGCCCCACGTGCTGTTTGGATCTGTGTGCCCACGCAGGTCGTGCTGAATAATTATCTGCATGTTTTATCAGAGAAAACAGTCATTTCTTTGTTCCAGCAATTTAACAATATTTATAATATAAACCCCTTTATTTTCATGTAATTTACAAATGAGAAAGCACTGCCCTAAGCACTGCCACTGCCACTGTGTGAGTCTGGATCCATCACTAGAAAAACAAAGTAAAACATAAATTGTGCCTTGCACGCTGTATTTTAATTTAAACACAGAATTGTAGAGCCACAGAAGGGTTTGGGTTGGGAGGAATCTCACAGATCATCTTGTTCCAGCCCCCTGCCATGGGCAGGGACACATTCCATGGATTTAATGGTGTAGCATTAACAGGAACTTTGAGAAATTATATTTCTCTTCCACCAAGCCCAAGACTAAATGCAATTTCTGAGTAATTACACCTGCATGTGTAATATGGATGAGATTGAACATTGTGGTACTGATTTTCCATAAGTAATGTGTGTTCTACAATCACTGCATATACAGGAATATAAAATAAATGTGCTGTGCAAAGTGCTGCACATTCTGAGGGAGAGAGGGAGAGGGGAAGGGACAGAGAGAGGGAGAGTGGGAGACACAGATGGAACATTTCCTCTCCCAGGAATACAACACAATTCTGGAAAATACCAGGGAAGAGATGCCACCCCAGCATTGGAACTGGCATCTTCCTCTTGCTAGGAAGAATTCTGGGCTGAAAAGCTCAGCCTAAATGACAAAGCCGAGCTTCCCAACCCTTCCTAAGGCAACACCTACCTTGGGGATAACTTGGATTCTTCCAGAAGCTTCTTGAATTCTTCCTTGGCCAACAGCAGTTTGTTCTTCTTCTCTTTGTACTCCTCCCTGACCCGGGTCTTGACAAACTGCTCGAAAATCTGGCCAGGGAAGGGAGCCAGGACAAGGAGTTATGGACAAAGCCTTGGGGGGTTTTGGCAAGCCCAGGGCCTGCAGTCCTCATCTGCCTCCCCACGTGTCCAGGAGTTTCCATCCCATCCCCTCCAAGGACTGGCCCTCTGTCCTGGCTGCAATTGGGCATTTAATTAAAGGGCAGCAGTGTTGGTATTGATCCCAGAGCCCCAGACTGGTTTGGGCAGGAAGGACTCAAAGCCCAGCCAGTGCCAGCCCTGCCATGGCTGATAAAATGATCCCATGGCTGATAAAATGATCCCATGGCTGATAAAATGATTCCATGGCTCCAAGGAATGTCTCTGGACTGACTCATCGTGCCCAGGTGCTGTCCTTGCCCATTCCCTGAAATGAATCCCAAACTCCCTGCTCAGGCTCTTTAGCAGCCCTTTCCATCCTGGCAGCTCCTCATACATTTTCATTCCTGTGTTTCCTTATTATTTTGTTTCACTTTTCTTTCCTTAGGAAAGGAGATATTGGAAAGGGAGCAAATGAAGATGTATGTGCCCATTCCTGTGGTAAATACCTACAGGAAGCTCTCTGGAGAACCACGGGACAATATGGAATAAGTTCATTTTTCATCCTGTTTATTTAAAAAATGGACGATTCGATATTAAAAATTATTCCTTCTGCAGGATGACAGAAGACTTTTAAGGGAGAGGAATAACCACAGAACAGCACATTCACCTTCTCTGCAAATCCCTGCATCTCTCCTGAATTCTGTAGATTCATCTGCAGACTTTGGAACCCTTAGTGATAATTAATGCCCAAATTACCAAGGCAGCAAAAACCCCACATCCCTTTGGAGCTCCCCAGAAAAACCCAACCCTGGCAGAGAGTCAGGCCCCAGTGCTTTGTCCAGTGGGGTCAGCACCAACCCTGCCACACTCCTGGGAAAGGTCCTAAACAATGGAAATCCAGCAGTGTCCCTGCACTATCCCAGTAATCCAGGGTAGAACAGTTCCCTTGGGGCCATTTCCTTCCTATTCCCAGATCCCCATTCCCAGGTTCCCCATTTCCAGGTCCCCATTCCCAGGTCCCCCCATTCCCAGATTCCCCATTCCCAGATCCCCATTCCCAGATTCCCCATTCCCAGGTTCCCCATTCCCAAGTTTTCCAGGCTCAGGAGCTGTTCCTGCACCCCAAGGGTTCCTGTGATCAAACCTTGGAGCCCCTGCTTGTCCAAGGAGAGAACCCTGAGAACCACAGAATATCCTGATGGGAAGGGACTCACAACTCCCAGACCCCAAACCCCACAGAGTCCAACTCCCAGACCACAAACCCCGCAGAGCCCAGCTCCCAGACCCCAAACCCCACAGAGCCCAACTCCCAAATCCCCAAACCCCACAGAGCCCAGCTCCCAGACCACAAACCCCACAGAGCCCAGCTCCCAGACCCCAAACCCCACAGAGTCCAGCTCCCAGACCCCAAATCCCACCGGAGCCAACTCCCCGACCCCCCAACCCACACAGA
>NW_005054506.1:851659-864697 GCF_000277835.1 Geospiza fortis | reverse complement strand
CGGCCCCCGCCCCCAAATCCCCAAACCCCACAGAGCCCAGCTCCCAGACCCCAAACCCCACAGAGCCCAGCTCCCAAATCCCCAAACCCCACAGAGCCCAACTCCCAAATCCCCAAACCCCACAGACCCCAGACCCCAAAACCCCACGCCGTGGCGATGGTGAGGATCCCCCCGCTAGGCAGAGCCAAACCTGTGAGTGTCCTCAGGGAAATTCTGATTTTACAGAATTCTTTTCCCCTCCCAGGGGAGCTTCTGCAGGCTCCTGGTCAGTCTGGGGGTGCTGGCTGCAGCAGGGCCATGGGGCTGGGGCATTGGGCACTCACCTGGGGCACGGGGCACTCACATGCGGCTCTGAGCACTCACCTGGGCCATTGGGCACTCACCTGGGGCACGGGGCACTGCCCTGGGGCTCGGGGCACTCACCTGCTTCCTCTCCTCGGGGTTGAGCAGGAGGTAGCGTGGGTCAAACACGATCTTGTGCAGCTCCTTCTCCCAGGTGGAGAACGCCGACACCTGGGCACACACAGCAGGATTTCATCAGGATGGGCAAGGAGTGAGTGAATGCTCCCGAGCTGAGCAGCCCTGGGCAGCATCCTTGGTGGGGCTGATTTTAATCTCTGGCACAGCCCTGGTGGCGCCTTGTCACAGATGTGTTTTATGGAAAATCCTTTCCTTGGGATCTTTCCTCCTGAGGAGCTGAGAGGCCTCAGGAACAAAATGTAACCAATGGTTATCTGCTGCTGTGGAATGCAACAGGTGCATCTGTGATTGGTCTCATGTGGTTGTTTCTAATTCATGGCCAATCACAGCCCAGCTGACTCAGACTCTCTGTCCGAGCCACAAGCCGTTGTTATCATTCCATTCCTTTTCTATTCTTAGCCAGACTTCTGATGAAATCCTTTCTTCTATTCTTTTAGTATAGTTTTAATGTAATATATATCATAAAATAATAAATCAGCCTTCTCAACCATGGAGTCAGATCCTCATCTCCTCCCTCACCCTCAGACCCCTGTGACACGGTCACAGCCCTCAGGGCCAGGAAGGATTTGCTCCTCTGCAGATGCCCCCTCCCCAGCCGTGCTGGAGGAGCCGGCAGCAGGCAGGAAATGCCATTTTGTGCTGCACTTTGGGCAGCAGAGGCACCAATGCCCACGAAAGGGCCAATTCCACCTGCAGAGCTGGAGCTGGGAGCCAGCTGAGGCGTACAGGGAGGGCTGGCAGTGAACGCCCTCACAGCAGCACAGGGATGGGAACGTGCCATCCTGCAGGGCTGCTCCCAGCCTCGTGGAGCCATGGAATCACAGAGCACTTTGGGCTGGAAGGGAGCTCAGAGACCAGCCAGACCCATCCCCTGCCTGGGCAGGGACAATTCCCTCCTGCCGGCTCAGAAGCTTCCACAACATCCCTGCTCATTCACTGGCGACAGAAAAATCTGAAGGAAATAAAATATTCCAATCACTCCAACTAATTACAAAAGTATGAATTCACTCAAAAAAAAAAAAAAAAAGATGTGAAGTATAATTAAACAGTAATTAACACTCCAGCAGGAAAGCTCTGATGATGCAAAGTGGCTTTAAGTGGACTTGTTTTCCTCTCAGAGTGGCTTGAGAGTGGAAAATCCAAAGCCCAGTCTGCCTTTGGGATGTGGAGCCATGGGATCCCCAGAGCCCAGGCTGCCTTGGGGATCTGAGACCTCTGGGATACCAAAAGCCCAGGCTGCCTTTGGGATCTGAGACCTTTGGAAAATCCAAAGCCCAGGCTGTCTTTGGGATCTGGGCCATTGGGATCCCCAGAGCCCAGGCTGCCTTTGGGATCCCCAAAGCTCGAGCTGCCTTTGGGATCTGGGCCATTGGGATCCCCAGAGCCCAGGCTGCCTTTGGGATCCCCAAAGCTCGAGCTGCCTTTGGGATCTGGGCCACTGGGATCCCCAGAGCCCAGGCTGCCTTTGGTCCCCCCAGCATCCCCTTCCCAGAGCCCGAGCTCCCCTCCCTGTGCCCCCTGTCCTGAGCTCTGGGGTCTCCAGCGCCAGGAATTCTCTTCTCCTGGTGCCTTTCACACTCTCCTGGACATCAGCTCTGTTCCCTGCACAAATCCCCCTCTGAGCTAAGGCTAATTAAGCTCAGACTAGTTCATCACATAATCATTCCAGCTGATGACTCTGTGCTTAGCAATTATTACACTGCACATTTGGCAAACATCACCTAAAATAACCTGGTAATTCTGATTTCATTCCAGGTACACCTCACACACAAATCCCCCTCTCTCCCTGGGATCAAGAAGGGAGAACCTCGAGAAAAAACAGCCCCTGGAATCCTTTCAGAAGCCTTGAGAGCACCCAGCAGGGAGAAGACCTTCCTGGAAATGCTGGCTTAGAACGTGGATATTGTGATGCTGGGTGGGAGAGGGAGCCAGGAGGAACCTTAAATTTTCCTCTTCCTCTTGGAATTTTGCGGAAACCTCAAAACTTCCAGAAGAATATCCAGATTCCATTTTGACAGAGGAAGACTCACCCCAGGCCTCAGAATAAAGAGTGGCTGTGCCTTGGAGCTCCCCTAAACCCCCTCTATTTTTAAAATGTTACAATAAATATTCTTCTCTTGACATAATTTCTGTGGGAAGCTGCAGAACTCCACTGGCAAACTCCATCTGCTTCGAGCTCTTTGTGATTCCATCCAGCAGCTCCTTCAGGAGGAGAGGGCAGGGGATGGTCATTAAATAATCAGATTTAAATGGCATTAATGGTCTCCCTGTGCTTCAGCCACGCCGAGCAGCTGCTGCTGAGCTGGACAGTTGGAAAGTGTTCAGGGTAAAAGCAAAGTAACCTCTTCTCTCCCCACTTTTAAACATCAGTGAATCCAAACTGTGAATTTCCCAAATTTCTTTATTTTGGGAGCAAGTCTTACATAGAAACACCTGAGACTCCTGTTCTGAACACCCCTAATCCTTCCAAATACTGACTTATTGCCCCCCGAGTTCCAATCTGCCAGCAAAGTCCTCACCCAGGGCTCCTTCATGGCCCTTCTGCATTTCTGCAGCATAAATAACAAGCTGTATTAATAAAGCAGCTCTGGCGTGGGGATCATTCACTGCTGAGCTGCTGAAGCTCTAATTATCCCCCTTTAAAGCCTGCTGATTGCTGGGATAGATTTTATAGGCTTTAGTGCCTGACAAGAGCCACCTTGGGCTGTGCTTCCTGCAGGAGTGACATTCCCTTCATGGGATGAACGTGGCAGGGTGGGGGAGGCAGGGGATCTGCACCCACTGCCCATTTTACCCCTCCCTGTCCCCCTGAGCCCAAACCCAGAGCATTCCCTGCGCCCAGCACAGCTGGAACCATCTCCAGAACGTCCTTCCCCAAGGGTCTGGATGAGCATTGATGGCTTTCTGCTGCCAGAGGGCAGGGCTGGATGGGAGATTGGGAATTGGGAATTGTTCCCTGGCAGGGTGGGCAGCCCTGGCACAGGTGCCCAGAGCAGCTGGGGCTGCCCCTGGATCCCTGGCAGTGCCCAAGGCCAGGCTGGACATTGGGGGACAGTGGGAGGTGTCCCTGCCATGGCAGGGTGACACTGGCTGGGATTTGGGGTCCTCTCCACCCCAAACCACTGATGATCGCAGGATTCTGGATGGGCAGTCAGTGGAACTGTCACCCTGGTTTGTGGTGATGGACACCCCAGAGCTGGCCAGGACAGGGCAGTGCCCACAGCCCCACGTCCCTCTGAGCCCCTGCTGGAGAGCTGCTGGCCCTGGACATCCCTGGGATTTGTCTGGAAAGGTCCCAGTTCCCAGGGGTGGCAGTGGGGACACGGACAGTGTCACAGGGCTCAGGGACAGGACTCCAGCGTGGCTCCTGCGTGGCTCCAGGGCTGTGCTGTGTGCCTTGAGGGCCATTCCTTACCCCCCTCTCCAGCAGCATGTCCCTGAAGTGGGTGATCCTCTCCTCCAGGGGCGGTGAGATCTGTGGGGCTGAGCCTTCCTCCCCTGCCTGCTCCTCCTCAGCGCCGGCCGGGCCTGCAGCCTGGCACTCCTCTGTTCTGCACAGGAAAGCACACACAGGGTCAGCCACGCTCTCCTGCACAGGGACTGCATCCTTTGGATCCTTTAGTCCTCCCTGGGGCATCCCAGAACCTCCCATACTCACAGCTGGGCACCAAACCCGGGCTGGAGGGGGATGGAGGGGCTGGAGGAGCTCCTGCTAAGGCAGGAGGGTCACTCAGAGTCACCAGAGGGATCTGACACCCAAACTCAAGGTGCAGCAATGTGACAGCTTCATACAGCCCTGCCAAGGAGGGGGGGAACCTTAAAGGGGGCATTTTTTCATGGCAAAAATCACAATAAAGGATCCAGTTCAGCACAGCTGTAATAATCCACTGGTGCACCAGGTTTGGCTTTTCTATATTTCACATTCTGTGCTGCTTTAGTGTGGGGTCTGGGCTCACATCAGGGCATGGTGAGCTCTGTGCACAGAGCAGGGAGACAAAACAATTCCTGCTCCAGCTGGGCACCAAGGACAAATGACCCAAATCTCAGCCCAGGAGCACAAACCCCGTGGGCTGGAGAGAGAAAAACAAGCAGGGTGGGACTGCAGGGGCTAAAGCTGGAATGGGACAATGAACTGCAAGGTGCAAATGGAGCAGAACTGATCCCAGGGACAGACCCCGTGCCCGGCCGTGCATTTTGGGGCCATTTTGGTTCATCTTGGGTGCAGCCCTGGCTGGGCTCTGGTGCTGCCCAAGGTGGATCCATGGAGGAGATCCTTGGAATCAATCCCTGCTTTATTCTGGAACTCTGCCCAGCCTAACTCGGTCAGGTTTCCCAAGGCCTCCCAGCACAAAGGCTGTGCTGCCCTCTCAGAAGGACACCTGGCACGGAGCTGGGCAGCCTGCACAGCCCAGAGCTGCATTTCCAGTCGTGCCTTCAGCAGAGTGTGAGGCACACCTGGGAATGAAGGTCAGAAACAGCAGCACCTGGGGCTGAGCAGGGAAAATCTGCTGCACTTGAGGGAGGGAAACCTTTATCCCTTTGGAATGACCCACAGCCTTGTCTGTGACCATTTGATAAAGAAGAATCCCCCAGGCAAACCCAGCTGATGTGCATGGGAAACAGAGGCTGCAGGGAATCCTGGCCCTGGTGAGGACTGGACACCTGGAGAAGGCTCCATTGCTCACCCACACACAACCAAAACTGCTTTAACTGTCCTTCTTTGTGCCAGCCCTTCCCACCGTTAGACAGACACAAGGAAACTTTGAACTCACTTATTTCTCTTGGTTTTGATGCTCAGATCATCATTTTCATCCCCTGGACAAGAGCTAACACACTTGTCTGCTGAAAAGAAATAAGTCATTATCAGATTTGAACGAGATAAATGGGAATACAAATTCCTCAGATTGACTTCTCTTCCCTGTCTCTGCTGCTCAGGTATTTCCTGCTTTTCACCCCCACAGAGGGTTTTAGGAATAACAAGCATTTTATAAAATCCTCAGAATTGCCTTCATCCAAATGGAAGCCACAGCAATAAAGTGACCGTTTCCAGTCAGCAAAATTCCTCATTTTTCATTCATGGCATGATTGTTTTAAATCTTATTATTGTTTCACCTGATCCTCCCTCCTCCCTTCCCTTCAAAATGCAACTGAAGACATTGCTGCAAAGTCATTTCCGTGCTGGCAGCCCGAGGGATCCCCCGGAGGTAATTCTGTCCCATTCCTCCTCCTGGGATCAGCCAGCCTCAGCTGCTTCCCCAGGAATTCCAGCAGCACCCGGCAGGGTGGGGACAGCAACAAACCCCACAGTGCTGAGGCTGCAGAGCAGCTCCAAGGCCAGCTCAGCCCTGCTCTGGCCTGGACACGGGTTCTTGAGGGACTCAGAGCTGGCGTTTTCAGTCACAGACATGGGAAATAAATCTTGAATGTGAAAACATATCCTGAATTCTGAAGCCTTTTCTGTTCACCTCTCCAGCTGCAGCTCTCCCCAAAGCCCCAAGGACAGTGCCAGAAGTCAGATCCCTGCAGAGCCTGCACTGGAGGGTCCCAGCACAGGGGCTGGCCAATATTCATGTGCTGGACCCAGGGCTGGGCTTCAGCCTCTTGTCTGAGTGCCAAAGGGCCCCACACACCTGGGGGAATGCAGTAAATGACATCAGCACTGGTTTCAGCGGGAGTTCTACCAGCTGTGCCCAGGGCCAGGCTGGACACTGGGCTGGGAGCACCTGGGACAGGGGAAGGGGTCCCTGCCATGGCTGGGGTGGGATGGGATGGGATTTAGGGTCCCTCCCAACCCAACCATCCCATGATTTGGTGACTCCATAATGTCCATTTTCTGTTAATTAGCTGGAAAATGCTGCTCAGCCCCAGCAGGCAGGCAGACCCTGAGGAAGAGAGCACAGCAGACCAACTGCTCTGGAGCAGCTGTCTCTCCTCCCCAAGCCCGTGGGATGGCCTGTGGGACCCCATCAGGGAGGAGCCACATCAACCTCCTGCAACAAACCCTTGGTGCAGGAGGAGTAATTGAGAAATTGGCAATTTCTCATTTCTGCCCAAATTTAAGAAGCACTTGATCCTTCAGCAGAGACAACCCCGAGCATAACTTTGCTTGACATATTTTTTTTTTAAAGATGTTTGATTTGAAAATTCTAATTAAATCTCAGCAGCAGCCACTCAGCTAAATAGATGTGGGAAGCATTGTTGGGAACACTCAGCTCGTTTGTGTTATTTATTTACTGGAGATTACAAGCTAAGAGAAGAGGTAACAAATAATCCCCCTCACCTCAGAGCTAATCTATACTAATTATGAACTGCTCCAACCCTGAGCAACCACAGGGCCCAATTATAGCAGGGAGGATTAAGATATTTAACAACAATGGAAGTCATGGCCATAAAAAACCAGGAGCATGAATCAAATCTTCGTGGTAGAGATAATAAATGGAAAGGATGGAGCGCAGCAAAAAATAGATTTTTGAAGTGGCACCTATCAGCCCTGAGTTAAGACTCTTCTGTTAATTAATTACAGAGCAGGAACAATGAGAGAGACCAGGAACAATGACCCTCAGCTTTGTCTCTGGCCATCCCTTGGCAGGAATTCACTGAGCTCACAGCAGATCCTGCAATTACAAGCTCTGTTTTTCTCCTGGAGAATGAATTTCAGCAGACAGGCTTTGGAGGAATTTCATCCACAGCTAAAGCTCTTCAAGCCATACACAAAAATGATACAGAAATGTACCCACAAGCACCTGCTGTGGAAATTCAGAGGGAAAATGGAATTACAGGCTGTGTCAACAGGAGGACACAGACAGAGAGCCCTCCTTGGAGCTGCTTTTCTGCTGACAAGGGAGCTGAAAATGGCTCACTTTTATCTCCCTGCAGCCACGGGGCTGCTGCTTCTGGGGAGATTGCAGGGCTTCTTTGGGGTTTGCAGGGGTTATTTGGGGTTTTGCAGTGGTTATTTGGGGCTTTAAGGGGTTCTTTGGGGTTTATAGCAGTTATTTGGGGTTTATAGCTGTTATTTGGGGGTTTGCAGAGGTTATTTGAGGTTTGCAGTGGTTCACTAGGGCAGTGCCACCACCCCAATTCAGTTACAAAACAGAGCACCTGGAAACAACCACAGAACTCCTGCTCTTTTCCCCCTCCCCAGCAAGGAGCAAGCAGCAGCTGGAGGATGTGGCTGTTCTTTCACCACCAAACCCAGAATATTCCAGAATCCCGAGCAGCCAGCCAAGGCCAGGAGCAGTCCCAAGGACTGCCATGGCTGATGTCCCCAGCAAGGGACACCCCTCCAGTGCAGCCAGTGTGGAGCCTCAGGAGCTCTGACATGGACACAGCAGCTCCCAGGAGCAGGGAGCCTTTCCCCCAAACCTTCCTGCTGGGATTTGCTGCTGCACAGCTCGGCTGGGTGATCCCCAGCCATGGAGTGATGCACTACAGGGTGATCCCAGGCTGTGGGAGTGATGCTCTGCTGGGTGATCCCCAGCTGTGGAGTGATGTTCTGCTGGGTGATCCCCAGCCATGGAGTGATGCTCTGCTGGGTGATCCCCAGCCATGGAGTGATGCACTACAGGGTGATCCCCAGCCATGGAGTGATGCACTACAGGGTGATCCCCAGCTCTGGGAGTGATGCTCTGCTGGGTGATCCCCAGCTGTGGAGTGATGTTCTGCTGGGTGATCCCCAGCCATGGAGTGATGCTCTGCTGGGTGATCCCCAGCCATGGAGTGCTCTGGGAGCAGGGAGTGATGCACTGCTGGGTGATCCCCAGCCATGGAGTGATGCTCTGCTGGGTGATCCCCAGCTCTGGGAGTGATGCTCTGCTGGGTGATCCCCAGCTCTGGGAGTGATGCTCTGCTGCTGCACACCCTGAGCTCGGGCAGTGAAGCACACTGTGCCTCCTGAGAGATCCCTCTCCTGCACAAGGCCCCCTGCTTCTTCTCTGCAGCAGGGAGGAGGCTCAGTCCCCAGCCCAGCATTGCAGGGAAAACAAGGATTTTGTGACCAACACTGATTTCCCTCCATTGGGAATGCCCCTGGGCTGCTCTCTGTAACTCAGGGTCTCACACCTCCACCAGCACACCCAGCCCAGCTCCAGGGGCTCCAGGGGCTCAGGGAGAGGGGAACAAGGCCAGGTTGGGTTGTTGGTTACTTGGTGCAGCCTCCAGCTTGCGCTTGTGCGGGGGGTCCTCGAGCAGGCGCTTGATGTCCCCGCGGTGCCGCAGGTCCAGCGGCCGCTCCCACACCGACAGCTGCATGCTGGGGTTGAAGAAGAACACCCGGTCATCTCCAGTCCACACCACACACCTGCTCCAGGAGACACACCAGCCTCAGAGCCTGCCCAGAGAGCAGCAACGTGCCCGCAGCAGGGGCACCGCAGCCCTGCGACACCCAGGGACACCTGGGGACAGCCCTGGGACACCTGGGGACACCTGGGGACAGGCCTGGGACACCTGGGGACACCTGGGGACACTTGGGGACACCTGGGGACAGGCCTGGGACACCTGGGGACAGCCCTGGGACACCTGAGGACACCACAGGGACACCCCAGGCACACCCCCAGGCACACCCCAGGCACACTGCAGGGACACCGCAGGGACACATCCCTGTGCCATCCCTATGCATCCCCATGGCATCCCAATGACATCCCTGTGCCATCCCAGCTCTTGCAGAAGGAAGGGGAGATGCAGGAATTCAGGTAGAGAGACAGGCTGGGCTGGCAGGGTCAGATGGATCCCTGGATGTGCCCACGGCCAGGCTGCATGGGGCTGGTCCCATGGGTGTCAGCCCCTGGCTATAAACTAAATAAATTAAACCAGGTATAAACTGATAATTCTAGGGGTAAAGAAGATAAAAATCCTGCTATCAACCACTCAGACCACAAAGTGCAGAGAGGTTTGTCTGTTTAAAAATGCCACAAGAGCTTGACCCAGCTCCTGCTGTCAGTGCTCAGGGCATGAGGTACAGCCTGTGTCAGACAGACAGACAGAGGGACAGACAGACAGACATGGCATGGCAGGCAGGGCCACCCACTGCCACCAAGGAGCTGGGACAGGCAGGAGCTGGCCCTGGACAGCAGCATCACCTCCTTCAAGTGCTGCTTTTCCTTTTGCCCTGTGCCCCAGCCCAGTGCCAGCCCAGCTGGGGCACAGCCACCCTGCAGAGCTGGGCTTCGCCTGCTGCTCCCTCCCTCACCCTGCTCAGGCCACGGGGATGGAAAAGCTCTGCCAGGAGCCCCCAGCGATGCTGCTGGAGCCCTGGCACTGCTGTCCCCCCGGGCAGCTCCTCACCACGGCGATCCTGGCACTGGGGCCGATGCCACGGGCTTGTTCCCGCTGGGAGCGCTGTCAGCCTCGCTCAGCAGCTTGAAGGAGCGGTCCTGGGGACACAGAGGGGGCAGTCAGCAAACAGAGCAGCTGCACAGAGCTGCTCCGGGGTACAAATCCCCCACTGGCCTGCAGGGGGTCACCCTGTGGCCAGAACTGCAGGAGAGGCTTTATGAGCAGCCCAGATAAATGGGGGCTACAAAAACACCTCCCCACCTAGAGCAGCACGCATGGAAAAGCAGCCCAGCAGTTCTGTCCATGCCAGAGCTCCCATGGCACAGTGGTGAGGGACAACCCTGAGGGTGGCAGCCCCAGGACAGGACCCAGCCCAGGAGCAGTCTGTTCCAGCCCTGCTCCTTCCAGCAGCTCCTCTGGACTGCTCAGGGACATTGCAGGGCTGTCCCCAGCTGCTCCTCTGTCCCCAGCACACGGCAAAAAAAATGTCTGGAGCTGCTGGAGGGAGTCCAGAGGAGGCACCAAGTGATCCCAGGGCTGGAGCCCCTCTGGGACACCTGGGGGTGCTCACCTGGACAGGAGCAGCTCCAGGGAGAGCTCAGAGCCCCTGGCAGGGCCTGAAGGGGCTCCAGGAGAGCTGCAGAGGGACTGGGGACAAGGATGGAGGGACAGCACACAGGGAATGGCTCCCAGTGCCAGAGGGCAGGGATGGATGGGAGATTGGGAACTGGGAATTGTTCCCTGGCAGGGTGGGCAGCCCTGGCACAGGGTGCCCAGAGCAGCTGGGGCTGCCCCTGGATCCCTGGCAGTGCCCAAGGCCAGGCTGGACATTGGGGCTGGGAGCACCTAGGACAGTGGGAGGTGTCCCTGCCATGGCAGGGGTGGCACTGGGGGGGACTTGGGGTCCCTCCCATCCAAAGTGCTCTGGGACCCCATGGGGACCAAACCAGCCCTGAGTGTCCCCCTGATGCCCTGACAGTGCCAGAGCTCCTGCCCAGCTCCAAGGTAAGTTAAATCCATGGCTCTTTAAATTCCACAGCAGGGCAGGATCCTGAGTGCCCAGCCCAGGCCTGACCCGGGTTTGTGCAGCTCAGGGCTCCCAGGGGCTCTGGAGGAGCACACACCTTGTCACTGTCCCTGCCCGTGGGGACACTCTTCCTCTCCGTGCGCAGGAGCAGCGTCGGGGGGCAGGCGGCTCTGCTCGGGTCCTTGCCACGCTCTGGGAGGGAGAGGAGCTCTTTTCATGTGGAACAAACAAACTCCCAACCGGCCCAAACTGCTGAACAAACCCCTGAGTGCTGCCCGTGGCTCTGAGCCTCCTCCTGCCCCTCCTCCCCCTGCAGTCACAGCCCCTGTGCCCAGGGTGCATCTCCTCTCCAGCACCCCACTGCAGTGGGACACAGGGCCAGGGGGAATGGGATGGGATAATGGGACGGGATAGGATGGGCTGGGATAGTGGGATGGGATAGGATGGGATGGGATAGTGGGATAATGGGATAATGGGATTCCAGCTCAAACCTCTCTGGGTTCCATGGGGCAGATTCCCCTCCAAATGCTACTCCAATTATTTCAAAACTCCTCCAGATACAGAACAGGCCCCCATTTGAGTCTGCTTCTCTCGGAATATCTCAGAATAATACGACATTAAACCCATGGCATTTTGCTCAGAAGATGGCTTTATGGGAGCAGAAAAGAAGATTTACAAACCAGAGCCATTAATTTCCACATTAAAGGAGGCAGGAGCAGGCAGCTGCTGATACACATCAAAAGGGGCTCAGAATTCATCTTCCCTCCCTGGGTATCTGGTAATTGGGAATCAAAGGCTTGCCAGGCACTCTGGTGCTCTGCACACAGGAGGTGACAGCCGGTGCCAGTGCCTCCACTGCCTGGCTGCTGGGAGGGGAAGGACAGCCCTGAGCAAGGCCTGGCACAGAGGGTGGCACAGGGACACTGCCAGGGGAGCCCCAGGAGCACTGAGAGGGCACAAGCAATGGCCAGGGTGACATTGGCACTTTTACAGTCACCATCGACTTGGGAAGCAGCCATGTATTTCCTCCCTGTGAAATCCAGGGTGAATTCCATCCCTGTGAAATCCAGGGTGAATTTCATCCCTGTGAAATCCAGGGTGAATTTCATCCCTGTGAAATCCAGGGTGAATTTCATCCCTGTGAAATCCAGGGTGAATTTCATCCCTGTGAAATCCAGGGTGAATTTCATCCCTGTGAAATCCAGGGTGAATTTCATCCCTGTGAAATCCAGGGTGAATTTCATCCCTGTGAAATCCAGGGTGAATTTCATCCCTGTGAAATCCAGGGTGAATTTCATCCCACAGGTACGTGAGGTCGAGAGACAGGAAACATTCCTGCCTTTGGGAGCTCTGATACAAATCATGGGATGGTTTGGGTTGGGAGGGACCCCAAATCCCCCCCAGTGCCACCCCTGCCATGGCAGGGACACCTCCCAGTGTCCCAGGTGCTCCCAGCCCCAGTGTCCAGCCTGGCCTTGGGCACTGCCAGGGATGCAGGGGCAGCCACAGCTGCTCTGGGCACCTGTGCCAGGGCTGCCCACCCTGCCAGGCAGGGATGCAAAGCTGTCAACTGCAGATGGAGACTGAAATGGGAGCAGACCCAAAGCACAGAGCTCTGGGAGCTCTGGTTTGTGCAAAGGCAAGTCCAACCCAGAGCAATTGCCTTGGTCACTGAGCAGTGAGGATGAGGAGGCTCAGAGCAGGGAGGTGCTGCTGTGGGCACAGAGCCCCTCTGCCCCTGAGGGGACACTGCTGCAGCACCCAGGCAGCCTCTGCTCCCTCCTGGGACATCTCCTTCCTTTTCCCTCCTGGGACATCTCCCTCTCCTTTTCCCTCCCGTGAATTTTCCTTTTTCCTCCTGTGAATTCTCCCTCTCCTTTCCCTCCTGGGAATTCTCCCTCTCCTGTCCCTCCTGGGAATTCTCCTTCTCCTCTCTCTCCTGGCACATCTCCCTCTCCTCTCCCTCCTGGAGATCTCTCTCCCAGCCCATCCAAGGCCCCAGGACACCCCTGAGAGCTGCAGCCTTGGTGAGCTCTGCAGCTCCTCGGGCATTCCCATGTGGAACCTGCTGCCACAGCACTCTGGGCAGCCAGCACGTAGAAAAGAGGATGGGAATAAAAAAAAATTAAAAAAGAAAAAGCAAACAACCAATAAAATAAAACAACAAAGGGAAGCCCTGGAGGCCTGTGCACAGCAGGAGCCATTCAGTTTTACAGCTGCCGTTGAACACTGCGTGTTTGCCCGCAGGGCAAGGGAAA
>NW_005054506.1:826932-851614 GCF_000277835.1 Geospiza fortis | reverse complement strand
CACCTGGAGCGGGGCTGGCTGTGCCAGGAGGAGCCCCAGGGCCCCCAGCTCCCCAAGGGAACCCATCAGTGCCTCCCCATCCCTGGAGACCTCCTGTGCCCACACTGGCAGGAACCAGCACCAGGTGTTCGCTGTGTCACCAAACTGTGCCACCAAATTGTCTAGTTATGTAAATCTTTTGAAAATATCGGGATTTTTGGAACATACTAGGAATAACTATCGTTTTCAGAAGAACACAGAAGATAGTGCAAGAGCTGTTTTAGTTTGCGATATGATTCAATATAGTACCACTTGCACATGAAGAAGGCAACCTTTTTTAGTGTAAAATCATAGGTGAAAAATTACCAACAACAGTACACTATGGAGCTATTTCAAGAGAAGATTTAAAGGATGTGTTCACTGGGCACACCTGCACTCTTTGCTCATTAATTACCCTCTCCCCCACCCCAAGTGCTCAAACTGAGCTGCAGCCTGACAGGGAGGCCAGCAGGAGACATTTCCAACTCCTTTTCACCCCAGACTCAGCAGCACAGCCAGCACTGGTGAGTTCTGCTCACTGTGGAGGATGAGGGGAGATGGAGATAAAGGCTCCTGATGAAAGAGGCTTCTCCCAGGCACAGGGACATGAATAATTCACAGCCTGCAAGCAAAGGTGAAGCAGCAAAACTGCCTTGGGTACAGCACAGAGGATGTCGGGTGGGATCACAAACAACTCCTTAAAACAGAATTAGAGAGGGAGGAGAAGAGGGAAGATGGATTCCATGCCATGAGGAGCTGTGGACAAGGCATAGTCAAAGTTTGTTTTGTAAGAGGCCAAACCTCCATTAATCTCAAAAAAGATTAACATTTTGACTCTTAAGTGCACCCAAGAACTGGATTTATTAACTATACACATCCCACACTGGGGTTTATCCTCCCCCAGGATCTCCACAGGCCAGCTCTGTCTGTCCCCACAACCTCATGGCTCTGGTGTTTGAGATCAGCCCAAAACCTCCCCGGACTGATCCCCAGCTCCTCCTCTGCTGGCTCTTACTGTGGGATTTCAGTTCTGGTCCCCCCAGGCAGGTCCTGCCCCCATCCAGGGACACAGCTCCTGCCTGCCCACACTGGTTCCCATTTAACTCCGTTTCTTTGCTGCTCTGAGCACTCCTGCTGTGCCCTCCAAGTGCTCCTTTCCCCTCTCAGAACAAATCTCCCTCAGCTGAGCTTTTCTCCTTCCTGCAGCAAACAGTGCCCACCCTCCCCGTCATTGTTCAGGGCATTTGGAGTGAGAACAGGAGGAGAACCCAGACAAATTCAGTGCTGGTGTGCAGTTCAGGGACAAACGAGAACCCAGACAAATTGAGTGTCGGTGTGGAGCTCAGGCACAAATGAGAACGCAAATTCAGTGTTGGTGTGGAGTTCAGGCACAAACAAGAACCCAGACAAATTCAGTGCTGGTGTGCAGTTAGAACACACTCATTCCATGGCTGCATTCCCAGGCACACAGGGGACAAACGAGAACCCAGACAAATTGAAGGTTGGTGTGCAGTTCAGGGACAAACGAGAACCCAGACAAATTGAGTGTCGGTGTGGAGCTCAGGCACAAATGAGAACGCAAATTCAGTGTTGGTGTGGAGTTCAGGCACAAACAAGAACCCAGACAAATTGAGTGTCGGTGTGGAGCTCACGGACAAATGAGAACCCAAATTCAGTGCTGGTGTGCAGTTAGAACACACTCATTCCACGGCTGCATTCCCAGGCACACAGCCACCCTGCCCACGAGCTGCTCTGTGCCACTGCCCTGGAAATCACAGAAGCACAGCCTGGGCTGGGTTGGGAGGCACCTTGAAGCCCATCCAGTCCCACCCTTCCACTGTGCCAGGCTGCTCCAGGTCCTGCCCAACCTGGCCCTGGACCCTTGCAGGGCTGGGGCAGCCACAGCTTGCCTGGGGTGGAGGGTCAGGTGGGTTATGTCTGAACTGCTAATTCCTGATAAACACCTTTTTTTGCCCAGAACAGGTCTGGGAAGGTGCCCCAGGGCCCTGTGGTGCCCCCAAGGTGACAGTGGCACCCCTCCCTGGCTGAGTGGCCCCAGGTCAGGCAGGGGAAGCAGCAGCCCAGTGTTGGGGAAGATGAAACAGAAAAGCCTTATAAATACGATTGCCTGGCAGAAGATGTTGAGAATATAGAAACTATAAGTGAGATTGAAATGAAAGCAAGCTTTGAGATCCCTCAGTTACTGAACAACTGGAAAACAATGGTGTGGCCAGCTGAAGGTGATCCCCTTTTGATGGAACAACACCCTCTGCCTGCAGACAGGCCCCAGGGTCAGAGCAGACCCTACAGCTTGGCAGGAGGGGCCCAAAGAGGAGTTTTTAGGGTTTAAAATGTAACACAGGATGGTAATGTAATGATTCTTATAGGCTGTATGTAAATGCTGTAGGATTTGTATCTTGTACTAGATTGGTTAGTGAGAATCAGAATATTCAAGACAGAAGAAGATTTATTGTATTGTAACAAGAACTTTGCTCTCTTACCCTCTTTACTCTCTTATGCTTTTGCTCTCTTATTCCTTTTACTCTCTTACCCTCTCATCCTCTCTATCCCTTTCTCTCTCTCGGGCCTGCTCCAGCTGTGGCTGGCAGCTCCCAGCAGGGCCCTGCACCCAGGCCCTGCGCAATAAACCCCAAGTTCCATGACCTGGCTCAGAGATCTCTCGTCTCCATCTGTCCCTACCGTCCTACCCCCCGATGCTCCTACAGGGAACAGGTTGGATTTGCAGGCCCTGTGCAATAAACCCCAAGTTCCTGACCTGGCTGCAGAGATCTCTGCTCTCCGTCTGTCCCGACTGTCCCACCCCCGACGCTCCTCCAGCCCAGCACAACCCCAGCGGGTCTGGGGGTCCCAGCCCTGCAGGACGGGGCCCAGCCTGGCTGCAGGGACACAGAGCAAGGACCCACGCCCCCCCCAGCCCTGGGGACAGCCCTGGGGACAGCACCCACCTGCTCGTGCCTGCTCCAGCAGGTTGGTGGCCATCAGGGTGACGGCGGGCGCGGCCAGGGCAGTGACACGGGTGACCTGTGCTGGCACCAGGGGCCCCACGGCAGCGTCCAGCCTGGAGGCAGAACCTGCGAGCAGAGCACAAGGACACGGTGGAATCTGCCCTGGTAAACAACAACTCCCTTTAAAACCCTCAAGTTTCGTGCCCAGCCCTTGGCACTCGAGGCCATGGCAGCGCTGAGCACGGGGCTGCACTGCCAGCTGCTCTGGGGGATCTCAGGGAGCTTCTCCAGCCTCAGTGATTCAGGGAATTCATCTGCTGAGCGCATCTCCTGCCCCCACTGCAGAGTTAAAACAAGGTTTGTGTTCAGCTCCATTCCTGGCCACGATGCCCACGGATCTGCAGCCAATAAACAGCGCCAGAAATTTAAAATTAATGAGAATGTGGCCCTCAAAGTAAGAATTTGCCAGGATAGATCGATGCCCTCCCAGGAGGTCACAGCAAGATCAGTGTTCTCATTTTAAATAACACTCCTCTGGATTCCACTGTTACTCATCACAACTTCTTGGTGTCCCACTCTATCCACAGGAAATTATTTTGCCAATACTTTAAAAGTGCAGCTTTATCCAGGGCTTCACAGTCTGCTGGGACAAGGCCCAGAGCAGGAACTGTGATCTGCTCGTGTGCATTATTCATGAGGAACCAGTAACCCAGGGCTGCTGCTGGATCAGGCCACTTAAACCAGGCTCCCAGTCCTGCAGAATAACTCCTGCCTGCTGCCACACCTGAGGTCCAACCTGGAGCATTCATTCCCAATGAACTGGGAAGTTTTTTGGGAGCTGAGCCACACAAGAGCCACCCAACCCCATCTCCTGGCAGGGTAAAGCCAGGTGGCCCAGCAGCAGTGCCCAGGTCCCATTTCCCAGCCACCACTGCCAGTGCCTTTTGTTGTATATTCATGGCTGTACATCCCATCCCTGTTTTAAGGCAGGCTGGGAATATCACAATTCCCAGCACAGCCCAAGCTGCAGGATTTCCTGCAGGGTTATCAGACAGCTCCCATCCCAACTTCGGCACATGCTGGAATAGGATGAATCACTTCTGAAACCTTCAGTCTGTTACAAGAGCCCACTGACACATTCTGAACGCCCTCATGGATCTGTGTCCCCACAATTCCCAGTGCCACAGCACACTATTCCAACACAGAGCATGGAATCCCAGCCTGGTGTGGGCTGGAAGGGACCTCAAAGCCCACCCAGTGCCACCCCTGCCATGGCAGGGACACCTTCCCCTGTCCCAGGCTGCTCCAAGCCCTGTCCTGTCACAGACATCCTTTATGGAAAATCCTTTCCTTGGGATTTGTTCTCCTGAGAAGCTGAGAGGCCTCAGGAACAAAATGTACCCAATGGTTATCTGCTGCTGTGGAATGCAACAGGTGCATCTGTGATTGGTCTCATGTGGTTGTTTCTAATTAATGGCCAATCACAGCCCAGCTGGCTCAGACTCTCTGTCCCAGACACAAGCCTTTGTTATCATTCTTTTCTATTCTATTCTTAGCCAGCCTTCTGATGAAATCCTTTCTTCTATTCTTTTAGCATAGTTTTAATGTAATATATATCATAAAATAATAAACCAGCCTTCTGAACCATGGAGTGAGATCCTCGTCTCTTCCCTCATCCTGGGACCCCTGTGAACGCTGTCACACCATCCTTGGGTTCTATGAGTTCTCTACAGCCAAAACTGGAATGATTTCCATAACTTGCATAATTGTCCCTGCAATTGCACCCCGCACTGGAGACGAGCTCTGCTCATCCCCCACCTCAGCTTCTGCCGCCTCTCAAACGTGACGTGCCATTATATAATTTCAGCTGCTTCTTTATGCTGATTTATTACCCCATCCAGGAACAATATCAGTGCATCTTCTGATGTGATGGAAGCAATTATCCCACGGCTTCCATCCGCACCAGAGTCAAGTATATATAAATATATATTTATATACACATATATATGCATTTCATACATGCAGATGGGGCCCAACTGCTTATTTTAATTATAACTGCAGCTCACCAAATAAGCTGGAATGATTTAAGGCAATCTTAACCTTTAAGGAATAAATATTTATGCTTTGGAGCTCTTTGTGCTTATGAAGAGCAGTCTTTGCAATGGATGGCTTTGGAATACAAACACAGCCTGGATGGAGTTGAATGTCACGATGCAATATCAGCCTCTGCTCTGAACTGAACATAACCTGGGCTGGAATTACACCTGAGTGTGAACCCACACTCTGGTGCTTTGTGATTAAATTCAGGCCAATTCTGCTCTAAAACAATCCTGAGGAGGGGGAGGGAGGAGGGAAGTGCTGTTCCCTGTGAAGTTCTGGGTGCTTGCAGGGCCAGGGCAGGCTGATGAGCCAGCGGTGCCTCTGGAGAACATCTGCACATTCCTGGCATCCTTTCAGGCACTTCCCAGCACCTTCCAACACAGCCAGGCAAGGCAGAGGGGAAGGAGGTGACAGGGACAAGGTGAGCAGGGACAGGAGGAGGTGGCAGGGCCAGGAGGAGGTGACAGGGACAAGGTGAGCAGGGACAAGAGGAGGTGACAGGGACAAGGTGAGCAGGGACAGGAGGAGGTGGCAGGGACCGGAGGAGGTGACAGGGACAAGGTGAGCAGGGACAAGGTGGGCAGGGACAGGAGGAGGTGGCAGGGACAGGAGGAAGTGACAGGGACAAGATGAGCAGGGACAGGAGGAGGTGGGAAGGAGGGGATGCTGCTGTGTGCCCAACACAGATTTATCCCTTGGTGTCTCTGGTGCCTGCCCTGTTCCCCAGCCCCTCCTGGCCATGCTGGCACTGAGCTGCAGCAGGGAGGTGTCTGAGATCAGTGCTGGGCACTGCCGCATTCCCAGCCCCTCCTGGCACTGAGCTGCAGCAGTGAGGTGTCTGAGATCAGTGCTGGGCACTGCCGCATTCCCAGCCCCTCCTGGCACTGAGCTGCAGCAGTGAGGTGTCTGAGATCAGTGCTGGGCACTGCCGCATTCCCAGCCCCTCCTGGCACTGAGCTGCAGCAGTGAGGTGTCTGAGATCAGTGCTGGGCACTGCCGCATTCCCAGCCCCTCCTGGCACTGAGCTGCAGCAGTGAGGTGTCTGAGATCAGTGCTGGGCACTGCCCCAGCCCGTGGGATGTGAGCAGTGCCTGCAGTTGCCAGCTCTGAGTGGGCAGCTGCAGGAGGCAGCTGCAGGAGGCAGCGTGCCCTGCCCAGTGCTGCAGGCAGAGCACAGCTCCTCAGAGCCAGCAGTGCCAGCATTTCCCACTGCCCTCACTCCTGCTGCCCCTCCAGGGCCCCCAGGGCAGCTGGGCTTGAGAATAAACTATTCAAACTCTAATTAACTCTAACAGTTTATAAAAACATTGCTCTTGTAAGCCAGAGATTGAAGACTAAACCCCTTCTTAGAGTTACCCCACCATCCTATCTCAGGAAGAAAGGATTCAAACCCCCTCTCCAGCTCCCAAAGCTGGCATTTTTAACTAAATGAGAGGAAGAAGCAGGGCAGAGCTCAGAGCTGCTGCCAGAGAGGAGAAGCACCCTGAGCTCTGTGTGCTGAGGGTGAGGCACCAGCACAGAGCCCTGCCCGAGGTGAGGCAGCCCCAGAGCCAGCCTGCTGTGGGGAGGGATGTCCCAGGCACAGGAGAGCAGAGGAGAGCAGGGTGCAGGGCGGGGTGGGGAGGGCAATCAGGATAAACCCACATCTCATCCAGTTCTGGCACTGCTGGGACATCACCTGGGAGGAATTCCCAGCCCCACGGTGGGGGACAGCAGCACCAGCTGGATCAGGAAATCCCACACTCACTACAGCTGGAAAGGACCTGCAAGACCATCAAGCCCAGCCAGCAGCACCATGGTCACCATTAAACGTGTCCCCAGGTGCCACATCCACTGAGAAATCCCTCCAGAGATGGGCACTGCACCACTCCCTGTTCCAGGGCTTTACAACCCTTCCATGAATAAACTCCCCTAATTCCTGCCCTGAACTGCCCTGCTGTGGCTGGCCTGCCCCTTGAGAGGAGCCCCAGCACCCACCCTGGTGTAACCCAGGCACAGGGAAGAGGAGTTTGGGACATCCTGGGACATTACCATCCCTTCTCCCAATGGGAAGGAGCGGTGGGATCAGCAATTGCAGCCCTGTGTGTGACAGGCAGGCCCACAAATGCACCCAGTCACTTTGATCAGTGCTGCTGTCACCTCCTGACCCCAGAAGGTGCTGCAGGTCAGGGCCCAGGGACTTGCTTCATTTGGAAGCACAGTCCATCCTGGTGAGGTAACTTGGGGCAGTCCTGCCTATCTGCAAAGGACAAGAGAATACTCTCTGCTTGAAAAAAAAAGGAAGAATTGAGCAGTAATTTTTTTTAAAAATCGACTTTTTCCCAAGCAGGCAGCATCCTTCAGCTCCTCAGCCCTGCTCCCCTTCCCCTCAAGGACACACCACACGCCTCCTCACGGCAGCCCCTGCTGGGTGAACACGAGGCTGCCCAGGAGCCACCTCGGAGGAATTTCCCTTCCTCCCTGTGTTCCTTTGTAAGGCCCAGGCACGTTCATTAAAACATTCAGCACTTTCTGAATGTGATTATGCCCTTCCCTGTGCTCAGACTGGGAACGTGTGGTGCTTCCTGAGCAGCAGCTGCCCTTGGCTGCCTGCACAGGCACAGGGCTGTGCTGGGGAGAGCATCCCAGCACAGCTGGCACAGCTGGCACAGCTGCTGCAGGGCTCAGCACAGCTGCCCTGCCCCACTGCCCCCTCCCCAGGGGGAGATGGAGCTCCCTGGGGGATGGGGAGAGCCCCCAGCAGTGCTTTGGGAGCCCAAACCCACCCAGACGGGGCTGGGAATGGCCATCCCTGCTGTCCTTTGTGCTGGGAACAGCCCGGGGGTCACAGGGCATGGATGGGCACAGCTGGGAACAGAAACAGCAAAGCAGCAGCGAGGGGCACACAGGGCTGGGCTGGGAGGGAGGGGCACACACAGCACTTACAGAACCCCAGAGTGCCAGGCTGCTGTGGGCTCGAGGGATGAATCCATATTGATCCCTCCCCTAAATCCCATCCCATATCCATATCCATATCCATATCCATATCCATATCCATATCCATATCCATATCCATCCCCTAAATCCCACCCAGTGCCACCATCCCCTGTCCAACCTGGCCTGGGGAGTGCCCATACAGCCCAGGGGCCACTTCCATCAGCAGGGAGGAAAAAGGAGAAGAATTTTATAAATCAGACTTTTCTGCTCTCCTACCCAGTCAGAGCCGACCCTGGAAATCAGCATCGCTGGTTTTGGCAGAACCACCCAACTGCTCTGCTCTCCTTCATCCATCTGTCCTGGGCTTTGTGTTTGTTTGGTTTGGGTTTTCCCATTTTCAAATTGAAAAAAGGATACAGAAATTTCTGCTGAAGAGCTCTTTTCCTGCTGCACTGGAAAGAACCCACTCCTGGCCTGGGGGCAGCACAGGAGAATGACAAGTAGCTGGAAGGTGAGGGGTGGCACAGCCTGGCACTGGCATAGCCTGGCACTGGCACAGGGGACTCGAGGCCGTCCCAGGGACTGGGAGAAGCAGGATTTTTGGCACAGAAATGCTCTGAGTTTTTTTAGTTTAAAATTGATGGTGTAGAAGCCAAGTCACCCCAGTGGATTCCATCAGATGAATAAACTGCCCTGGAAGGAGGTCAGAAAATGAATGAAGGGTCTTCTCTCTTTGGTGAAATGAAAAATAAAAGCATGAGGCACAGAAGTACAGCTGGAGAGAGAGATTTATGCCCAGATAAATCAGTGTGCAGCAGAACACAAATATGGGATTTTAGGGCCATCCCAACCCATTCCATGACTGATCCTGAGCAGATCCCAACCCCTGCTGGCCCCCAGCCCCTCCTCAGCAGAACAGGAGCTGCACTTTTGTTCCTGCAGGGTCATTTGGAGCTTTCATTTCAATATGCATTGCCATAACCACTTCAGAACTGGTGAATGCTGGAGTAAATTGCTTATTGGAGCGGGAAGGGAAGAAAGTCAGCAAGAATTCCTGAAAATCTGCAGCGTCAGGCCTAAGTGGCAATGAGCACCTTCTGCAGTGAGCTGTGCTGGGGAACATTTCCCTCTCCAATTTCTCCTCCTTTAACAACCTGGTTTTTTGCAATTTCCACCAAATGAGCAGCGAAACGAGGGAAGGCACAGAGGCTTCAAAAGCAAAGTGGAATCAAAACAAATCAACCCCCCCAAAAGCTGGAGTGTCACATTCAGCCAGTTCTTACAGTCCTGTGCTGTGCTATTGGTGTTTGCAACATGCCCTGTAAAACCAGCCAGGGAAATGCTCCTCCCTGAGGGAGGGGGACAGGATGACCTTTGAAGGGCCCCTCAAAAACAAATTATTCCATTATTAGAGTGACAGCACCAGCAGAGCCCACACCCCAAACCTGCTGGGTTCAGGGGCCTGAAGTATCCCCCACAGCCCTGTGAAGTGTCCTGCCCCTCCCTGCCAGGGATAATCCCAGAAACCTCAGCTCTGATCACCCTTCAAACCCTGCTGCAGCCCTTGGGACACCTGGGGAGTCCCAGGTTAGAAATTCCTCAGAGGAATCATTGCAGACAGGGCTTATCACCCCCATTTCTTCTCTTCTGGGGGAAATGGGTGTTCAAGGCCCTGTGCCCATCCCTACAAAGCCCTTGGCCAGCCCTGACCTCCTCTGGTGCTGCCCTTGTGATCCCAGGCAGGAATTCCTCCCTCTTTGTGCCAAATCCCAACAGTGGCTTGAACTGGGAAAAAAGAAGTTCACATGAAACAAGAAGTCTGTGAGCAGCAGAAGCTAAGAGAAAGCATTTCCCAACTTTTAATGAGATTTCTCATCACAGGAGCCGTAAGAGCAGGGCTCACCATGACGGAATTGAACGCGACACATTTAATAACAAAAAGAGCAGGATTATTAAACCCCATTCAAGGCTTGCTTAGCAAAGCAAATGATGCAGATCCTGGCAGGCTCAGCTCGTGTCCCTGCGTGACTGCAGAGCTGAGCCCTGCTCCAGAGCCTGCTGGGCTCAGATCCTCAGCTTCGGGCTGCACATGCACTCCCGCTGGAGGCTCCCTCTGCCTGCTGCTGCTCTGCAAGAGGAGCAGGCAGGGGCTGTTTGGGCAAGGCTGGCAGGGATGAGGCACTGCTGGGTGCCTGTGCCAGGCCAGGGGCCGGGCTGGGCCCTTCTGGTGCCCTCCAGCTCAGGCTGTGCTGTGATCCCAGGGTGAAATTCACCTTTTGTCACTTATTTCTGACTGCCCTGATACGGAGCTGAAGTGTGAGACCCCTCCTGCTCTGGGAGCCCAGGAAAGCAGAGCCCCAAAGATGTAACCAATGGTTATCTGCTGCTGTGGAATGCAACAGGTGCATCTGTGATTGGCCCAGCTTGGATGTTTATAATTAATGGCCAATCAAGGGCCAGAGTCCGAGAGAGCTGCTTTTGTTATCATTCATTCTTTTCTATTCTTAGCTTAGCCTCCTGAGGAAACCTTTCCTTCTATTTCTTTTTAGTTAGTTATAATGTAATATATATGATATATATCATAAAATAATAAATCAAGCCTTCTGAACATGGAGTCATCATTCTCGTCTCTTGCCTCATTCAGGAACCCTTGTGACCACGGTCACACCCCGGGGTGGCTTCTCCTTGAGCTTGCTTTGTGCCAGGGGGACTGGACAGCAAAAGGCACCAGAATTCATACTGAGAAGCACAGATTATTCCTTTAGGGACACTTCTGGCATTATGTGGAATTATGACAAGGTGCTCTGAGTTCCTGAGCTGCTCTGGCAAGGTGGGAATGGCGCTCCCGCAAAGGGATCCATCACTTCCCAGGACAAAGCAGGTATCACCATTTATCTGCCTCAGATCTGCTGCTCCTCTTGCATCAACCCCTCTCTAGTGAACATTCCCCTGAATTTCCATATTCTGCACTGAGACTGAGCCATCGAGCTGGCTTTACTCATTAAAAAGAAATCTTGGCAGAACTGTGCCCAAAAACAAGACAAATCTCTTCTCTCCATCTGAGAGATCCCGTTCCCAAGTGACAATGAAGTGACATGTTACACACTGTGAAACAAAAACCACTGAAACCTTCCCTGGCTGAACTGGGCTGCAGAGAAAACACAGAAAGGAAGAGGGAAGATGATGAAAAGCTCCAGCAAGGAGAATTCTCCTCGGCAGGACAGAGTCCACCAGGTGCCCGAGGTGCCACCAGGAGTGGGGAGAGCCTGGACTCCCCTGGGTCTGCAGGCTGGCCCAGGGTCAGACCAGGGTCCCTGCCTCCCTCCCTGGGTTACCTCCACACACAGGATCACCACCAGGCAATCACTGATTAAACAATTCATTAATTCCCTGGGAACCCTGCAGAGGAGACGTTCACCACAGCTGGGGCTCCCCCAAGGCACGGGTCAGCGAGCTCTGTCCTTCCCAAGCCTCTGCACCTCCCAAAGCCCAGCAGCCCCAGGAACGGGCTGACAGCAAACACAGAGGGAACTCAGAGACCAGGACCCAAACCCTGGGGGAATTCAGAGACAAGGACCCAAACCCTGGGGGAATTCAGAGACCAGGACCCAAACCCCAAGGGAATTCAGAGACCAGAACCCAAACCCTGGGGGAATTCAGAGACAAGAACCCAAACCTGCTGTTCTCCACTCCCTGCAGGAGCTGGATCTGGGACTGTGCATGGGCAGGGAGAGCCTCTCTCCACCCAGGCTGCCCTGGCTGTGGGGCTTGCAGAGCCCATGGAATTCCACCATCCCCTGGATTTACCACCCCCATGAGCACTGGGTGAAGCCAAGCCAAGCTCTGCTGCTCACTGGGGGAAAAACCCCAAGACTGTTCATCCTGCTGCCTCAGAACCCTGATCCTCTCCTGGGCTTTGCTGTAAATCCTGTGGGATCATGCAATAGCCTGAGCTGGGACCCACAGGATCACCCAGTGCAGCCCTGGCCCTGCATGGACACCCCAAAATCCCACCTGGGCACCCTGGCAGCGCTGTCCAAGGGCTCCTGGAGCTCTGGCAGCCTCAGGGCCGTGCCCATTCCCTGGGCAGTGCCAGCACCTCTGGGGATGAACCTTTCCCTAAAACCCATCCAACCCCCCTGGCACAGCTCCAGCCCTTCCCTGGGTCCCATCCCTGTCCCAGGGAGCAGAGCAATACAAATCATTATTAATATTGGTATGAAAGCCCCAACAATCTGAATTTTTCTGCCATCTCACTCAGAGGATGCCAATTCCTGTCACCCCAGGAATGTGGCATTCCCTCCCAGGACACACAGCCCATGCCCAGCAGGGACTGCAGAGTGCTTCCAGCCTGCTTCCAAGAGCGCAGAGCTGCACTGAGACCTGCCCAGGCCCGCTGGCTCCTGCTGCATTACACAGCTTCATGGAGCCTCCAAAGTGGGGAAAAAAAGCTTGATTGGATTGTTGGGCAGGTTCTGAGAGCAGCAGCTCCTGACCCGGGTGACCTCCCTGCACTCCCAGCAGGGCAGGTGGCAGCCAGCCCGGATCAAAGGCTCCTCCTGAATTATTCATGGAGCCATCCGTGAATCAGAAGATTGGAAAATAAGGCGGAGGGGCCCACAGGCACAGCAGGGATTTGTGCTGGGGCTCTCCTGGGCTGGGACAGAGCTTCTCCAAGCCAGGGAGGGGAGGTGGGACCCCCCTGCAGCCCAGGGAGCCTCTGCCCACAGCAGGACAAAAGGGGGTGATGAGGATGGTGATGGTCGCCCCACAGCCTTCATCTCCCACAGCCCTTCTCACTGCTCTGCCCAGTCCCATTTCCCAAACTTTTATGATTCTTTTCCTGCCTCACACAAAGCCCAGCAGCAAATTTCCATCTCCTCTCTGGACAGGATGTAATTGTGAGAGAACACACTGAATTATGCAGCATCAGACCCCCAGAACCTCCCTTTGCTCCTGTCATAGCACAGTAATTATTTCTGCACGAACCCATCCTTTGTGCTTTGGAGTGAAATCTTCAAGCACTCATTTCTGGGAGGCTTTGAGTCAGAAATTAGATTTGGAAATTTGAACCCAGCCAGGCAGAAACCAGGAATGTGACCCTTGGGCTCCATTTTTTTGGTGGTTTCTGAGTCAGGTTTAAGGTCCCAGGTTCTTGACACCGCAGAAGGAGCTCAGTGTGGAACAGGGGCTGGCAGGAGGGATTTTCTGGAAGGACCTCAAAGCCCACTCCATGTCACCCCTGCCAAGGGCATGGACCCTCCCACTATCCCCAAGTCCTTCTCCTTTTCCCCTTCCACCACCCCCACGTCCTGCATGTGCCAACAGAGCTGCACGTGCAATAAAATCCATGAAACTCCATTTAGTACCCTGGGGAAGCTCCTGTGGCACACTTAAAATTGGGAAATGTAATTAAGCTCCCTTATTTACATTCTGGCCAAGAAGGAAGATTCATTTCACCTCGTTACATTTCTTTGCACTTTAGTGGGGCCTGACTGAGGAACGGGGGAGCCACCCAGGAAACATCCACAGCTCCAAAGCAAAGCTGGGAACAAACACCAGGAAAATCCCTGAGGATTTGGTTCCCACCATCCAGGGGGCTCAACAGGAATGGCTGTTTGATTGGAGGAATAAAATAATAATAGTAAGAAGAAGAAGAAGAAGAAGAAGAAGAAGAAGAAGAAGAAGAAGAAGAAGAAGAAGAAGAATAACAACCCTGAGCTCTCAGCCTCACAGAACCCCCACGTCATGCCATGATGCCCTGGAATTTCTATTCCCTCATAAGAAACTCCCAATCAGGAATTTCTGTACTAATTTTAGTTTCCAAGATGAAGAGCAGCAGCAATCTGAATGATTCACAGGATGGTTTGTGGCACAGGGTTTGCTCAGCTCTCAATGCCACTGGACAGAATGTCTGCAGCACTCCAGGGTTCCCTCCTATTCCAGGGAATGCTGAGATTATCCCCTTGCCCAGCACACCATGCTGAGAATTGCACCAGGAGGCAAAAGGCCCTGCAGATGCAAATCCTAAAAGTGGAGATTAATCCACTGGGATTGTGGAATTTCCTCCTCCATCAGGTTTAGCTTTGCACTGTGTTTACCCCGCATCCACCCCTGATTCAGGCCAAACATTGGGAATATATTAGTTGAAATCCACTCTGTGGCTTCATTTTACAGCATCAAAACCAGTCCCCAAATAGCTGAATAATAAAGGTGAACACATAAAAAATAATGTCTAAAAATGCTCTTTTTCCCCCTCCCTAATAAGCAAGACAAAAGCACACAAAGCAGCAGCACTCCCATCTTTTACAGGGGCCTCAGCAGGATTTGCTGCCTTTTCCCCTCTCCAAGTCCCCCAATATTCCAGCTGGGCACCCCAAGCAGCACAAAAGCTGGGCCTGAACATCCCTTGGGGATTATTTTGCATCCCAGCACCATTCCACCAAGCCTTGGCCACACCTGCAGAGCTCCTAGTGCTTTAATTGCATAAATAAATGTCAGGACACAGCAGCAGCAGCCACCACAACAAGGTGTTCCCTCAGCTCCGATTTAAAACTCACGGGATTCTCACGGGAATTCTCATCCATTCATCTTCTTCTGGGGAAGAACAAGCAAGGGCTCCTCGTGGAATGATCCCATTGTCCTTCCAAGGCTTATTCCTTCCTTTCACTCAGTTTGGGTTTTCCTTCTAAGACTTCTGCTCCATTTACAAGAAATATACCCAGTTTGGTGAGGGCTTTTAAGCAACACAAATCTCAGTTAATTTGAGCCTCTAACAGAAAGAAAAAGAGCCCAGGCTGCCTGTGCATCCCAGGCTCCTGAGAGGGACCAGGGAAAAGGAGAAACTCCTGTGTCAGTGTGTGAGCCCCGAGCCCCAGCAGTGCTGCCAGCCCCAGCCTCACCTATGAAGCAGAGTAGAAATTTTCCAGGGCAGAAATCCATCTTGATTTAGGTGAAATGTACATTTTTGAGTTGAGTCTGTGGTTAGCAAACATAGCTATTTAGCCTGACTGCAGAGCCTAGGCTCAGAGAAACTGCTTCAGAGAAGGACAGAGATAAGGGGTGGGGAGACAGAGGGTGATAGAGACAGAGAGACTGCTGTGAGAGCAGGTCAGCCTGACCTAGGAATTCCTTCTGATAGAGAAGAACTAGCAGCAAATGTCACCTGAAATTCATAAAAATGAATATGTATGAACCTATTGTGAAATTGTATGCATGTGTATCTGAGAGGGGGATAAAAAGGGACCTGAAGTTCCCAGAAGTACACATGTCATTTTAGGGGAATGATTCCCACATGGATCCAGCCCTGTAATAAACATACCGGCTTTACAACTTTCACAAAGTTGTGGAGTTTGGATTATCTCCACAAAACACCTGGATGGGGAAAACCTGTGACCGTGTTCACAGGGGTCCTTGGATGAGGGAAGAGACAAAGATCTGACTCCATGGTTCAGAAGGCTGATTTATTATTTTGTTATATATATTACATTAAAACTATACTAAAAGAATAGAAGAAAACGTTTTATCAGAAGGTTAGCTGAGCTAAGAATAGAAAGGAATGATAACAAAGGTTTGTGGCTTGGGCTCTCTGTCTGAGCCAGCTGGGCTGTGATTGGCCATTAATTAGAAACAACCACATGGGCCAATCACAGATGCACCTGTTGCATCCCACAGCAGCAGATAACCATTGGTTACATTTTGTTCCTGAGGCCTCTCAGCTTCTCAGGAGGAAAGATCCTAAGGCCAGGATTTTCCATAAGAGATGTCTGTGACAAAAACCCCCCTGGCAGGGCTCTGAGCAGGGGAGCTGCTGCTCCTGCGAGTGAAACCTGCTGGAAACACTGCCCAGCACTGCACTTCCCCACAGCACACCCAGCTCAGTGCTTTAACAAGCACTTACAGACACAGTAAATTAACTCTGACTTCCATGACATTTACCAAGAGCTGGGCACGACTGAGAGGATTTGGGTTGTTTGTCTTTTGTAACTGCCACTGCAGTATTGATATTTTTCCCTTTGTCAATACCTTGCTATTACATCCCAGGCACTGAGAGCCTCTCCTGGAGCACACCACGGGAGCAGCTGCTTAACCATGAGCCTGGCCTAAGCAGGACTGAGGTGGGGCCTCCTCCTGATGTCCAGCCTAACCCTCAGCTCCTGGCCCTGCTCCCCAGACATCCCAAAGCCTTGGGAACCCCTGTTGGTACAAAGTGCACTGTGATCCATAAACCCAGCCAGGCCCACCATGGATTTGCACCAATAAACTGCCCATGAGTGGCTTTGGATGGTGCAAAAATGTGCAATTCCACAGAGCTGTGCCTGACCTCACCCTGCCCACCCTCCTCCTGCACTTGGCCTTGGCAGCCCAAACCAGCTGAGTTTTCACACTGAGAGCCATCCCCCCACTATCACAGGGTCCTGAGTGGGCAGCTCCAGCTCCCAGCAGGGAATTACTGTGCAGGAGGAGGGAACTGGTACCATTTCAGTGGGCTCTGGGCATTATCTGAGCCCCTGAACCAGCCCACCTTCCCTCTGGTGTGCCCACACAGGGAACCAAAATGTGATTTTGTGCTGAACGCTAGCCCAGGCAGGAAGTTATCACTTTAATAACTATAAACATTCATTTGCTTGCTTCGTTAGCCAGCATTAGCACAGGGCACAGCATTTACAGCCAGCTCATAAACCACCAGCCTGTGCCACCCAGCACTCCCAGCCAGCCAGTGCCAGTGCCAGGCACACCCAGCAAGGCCAGGGGAGGCTTCCCCAGGAGGGGAGCTGTAGCCATGATATTTCATGAAAAATCCTTTCCTTAGGATGTTTCCTCCTGAGAAGCTGAGAGGCCTCAGGAACAAAATGTACCCAATGGTTATCTGCTGCTGTGGAATGCAACAGGTGCGTCTGTGATTGGTCTCATGTGGTTGTTTCTAATTCATGGCCAATCACAGCCCAGCTGGCTCGGACTCTCTGTCACGGCCACAAGCCTTTGTTATCATTCTTTCTTTTTCTATTCTTAGCCAGCCTTCTGATGAAATCCTTTCTTCTATTCTTTTAGTATAGTTTTAATGTAATATATATCATAAAATAATAAATCAGCCTTCTGAACCATGGAGTCAGATCCTCGTCCCTTCCCTCATCCTGGGACCCCTGTGAACACGGTCACAGGGAGCCCCACATTCCTCCCTGGGGCTTTGCCTGTTCTCCCAAAATGTTCATTTGTGCTCACCTGATGCCATGGAATTCCCGTGCAGGGGAGGCTGGGCTAAGGTGAATTGAGCAGTGCACCAGGAGGATTCCCACAGGGAGGATGCCAAAGGTGGCAGTGAGCCCAGCAGAGCCCCAGCTGCAGAGCCAGCAGGAGCCACCCCTGGCCAGAGCTGTGGGGGCTTCCCAGGCTCTGCCCCACTGCACTGCAGCTGGTAATTAGCTCATTAACACAAGGAAGGAAGCGGTGTGCACAGAGGCTGGGCACGTGGAACTGGGAGGGAAGAGGTTGGCCAGGAAACATCTGGGAAATGCTGGAACATCCATGCCAGGTTGGACACTGGGGCTGGGAGCGCCTGGGACAGTGGGAGGAGCCCCTGCCATGGCAGGGGTGGCACTGGGGGGGCTCTGAGGTCCCTCCCAACCAATCCATCCTGGGCTCCTGTGATGCCCTGGGGACCTTAGGCTGAGCTCAGGGGCTCAGTGGGACTAACCCCAGAGCCCTTCCCCAGCCCTGAGCCCTTCCCAGGCCCTGTGGCCACGCTGGGACACTCTGTGCCTCTGCTGGGAGGAGCAGCAGGCCCCCCCCAGGCCATGAGCCAGCTCTGAGTGTGCTCTGAGGCTGGCTCAGTCAGTCCCTGTCGAGGAGGGACTGACAGACACAGACAGACTGAGAGACACGGACAGACTGACAGACACGGACGGACTGACAGACACGGACAGAGCGAGCCTGGCTCAGTGAGCAGGCCCTGCCGAGGAGGGACTGACAGACAGACACGGACAGAGCTCAGGCTCAGAGCTGGCACCAAGAGCAGCCCTTGGCACCCAGGATTAAGGTGCTGAGAGGAAAAGGCTCAGTCACTTCCCAGCTGCTCCGTGGCAGCCTAAACCACCACATTTAAACCCTTAAATAATGCTGAGAGCCAGGGAACAGGTGGCAAATGGATTCTATGGCAGATGGTGCCTTTTTTAATATTTGTGCTCGCTGCTAATTTACAGAGTCCATAAGCACAGGCTCATCTCTTACCTCCTTCACTGCTACCATTAAAAACCTGCATGTGAGGAAAATAAACACCCACTCCTTTATGCAGGAGCTGCAGAGGGGTGTTCGAGATTACCAGACACCCCATTCCTTAATTACTGCAGGTAAGTGCTGGTGCTGGCAAATGTAATGCATTTAGGGTTTCTTTGAGGCAGATCTCAGAGCCCTGCGTGGCAGTGCTGGGAAATGCAGTTTCCTCCCCCAGCAGGGCCCAGGAAGATGCAGCACAGCGAGGAGCTGCATCTCCACAAGCTCCTGTTTAGTCTTTATGTTAAACCTGGCACAAAATCCACACTCACAGCCAGGCTGCCATGAAATATTTAAGGGAACATTTGCCTGGGAGATGCACGAGCAGCACCACCAGTAGATGCAAAATGAAGAAAGGAAATAAAAGCAATCCTAACCCAAAATGGGGCTGCAATTGCATTGCTGGAACCTTCTCTGCTCACCTCACTGGTGTGGGAGCAGAGGGCACAGAAATGTGGGGCCAAGGCCCCTCTCACTGCACAGAGCCTGAGCTGGAGCCTCTCCAGCCACAGATCACTCCATGGACAGGTTCCTCAAGCTTCAACATTTTATTCCATATAAAACAGCATTTTATGTTGCTATTAAACCCGGGACTTTTATGCTGCTTCTCTCCCACACGTTTATTTCATCATTACAAGTTTTTCTAGGCTCAGCAGAGTGACAAAACAATCCCCAAGAGCACCACTGGCTGCAGAGCGCAGAGCTCAGGCACAGCAACCTGCAGCAGCCAGCCCCTCCCAGCCCTGTGTGCTCAGCCCCATTGCCAGGGCTCCAGCTGGGATTCCTCACAGCCTCCTACAGGAAAAGGCTGCCTTTAAATTCCCCAGATATCCTCTGCTCTCTCAGAGCTTTGCTTCTGATTTTCCTTCCCAAAATGTAAAATAAATTGTATTAAAAGTGAATTTTAAAAAATGACCACACTCCATTGTGCTCTCACAGTTCTCCTAAATTCCTGGTGATTTGCTTTGGGGGAATTCCAAGGAATTTCCTCTGTGAGGATGGAAAAGCAGCAGAGCTTGGATCCCCACCTGTCCTGTGCCCTTCCCACACCTCCCACCTTCTGTTAACACCCTGCTATTAATTCCCAAAGGTATTAATTAGGCTGCCAGGAATTAACTGCAAGGCTGCAAAACTAACCACAATCAAAGGCCTAAAAAAATAAATATTCACTCCTAAAACTATTGATCAAATTGAGCAAATCCCTGTGACTGGAGACACGGGACCACACAAGGCAGGAACAGGACACTGCTCTCCAATAGAATCAATTAACAGGGGATAATCAATTAACTGGGCTAACCATACACACAATGTTCAGCCTTCCAGGCACCAATAAACATGGAGATTGAAGCTGGAAATCCTGTCATTTTGGGGTATTTAAGTTCATTGCTACTGCGTGCCCGTGGCCTTTCACAAGCTTTAGACAAGGGCACTGTGGGAAGGTCCTTAACCCCAGGGTCACAGCTCCTTAACCCCAGGGTCACAGGTCATCATCCCCAAGGTCACAGGTCATTAACCCCAAGGTCACAGGTCATTAACCCCAAGGTCACAGCTCCTTAACCCTAAACTCACAGCTCCCTAACCCCAGGGTCACTTCTTAGGTGACAGGGGGATGAGGATAAACACAGCCTGTGTCCATCCCCACCCTGTCCCCAGGTCTGAGTGCCACCTGCAGGGATGGGCACTGCAACCCTCCCTGGGCAGTGCCTGAGCCCCCTTTCCATGGGGAAACTCCTGCTGTGCCCACCCTGAGCTGCCCTGGCCCAGCCTGAGGCCGTTCCCTCTGCTCCTGTCCCTGTTCCCTGGAGCAGAGCCCGACCCCCCGGCTGTGCCCTCCTGGCAGGAGCTGTGCAGAGCCACAAGGGCCCCTGAGCCTCCTTTTCCAGCCCCTTCCCTCCTCTGGGCCCGTTTGCTGCTCCCAGCCCTGGTCCCACAGCCCTGCTCTGGCAGGAAGGGAATCCCTGGATCCATCTCTCATTAAACACCAAAGCAGAGCTCCCCACCAACACCAAAGCAGAGCTACACCTTCTGCAGAATTCAATCTCCCTGTGCCTTGCTGTGCTACTCCTCAATTACAAGAAAGATGGAAAACTCACCCTCATTCCATTTTTCACTTATTTAGCAGATAACTGTTCCAAAAATAGCCCCAGGCACCCCAGGTGCAGGCACAACCATTGCCCTAAAGGCTCCCGACCACCAGGCCTGCCCAGCCAGGCAGGGATCCCCTCAGCTGCCACCTTCAGAAAGGTTCCACTCAGCACCCACAAAAAAGCCATTTCTGCAGGCACCAGCCACAGCTCAGCGCTGGGAAAGGGCCCGGGCTGAGCTCTCCCAGCACGTTTGTAACTAAAAACACCCAGAGAATCTGCTGGGGACTTCATCCAGTGCTGTCCCATGGTGTGCAGACACCTCGTGAGGGCCCTTCCAGCTGAGGACATGAACCTTCCCGCTGAGGACATGAATGTTCCAGCTGAGAAGGGGAACGTTCCAGCTGAGGACATGAACATTCCAGCTGAGAACGTGAACGTTCCAGCTGAGAACATAAACATGAACGTTGCAGCTGAGAACATAAACATGAACGTTGCAGCTGAGAGGGTGAACGTTGCAGCTGAGAAGGGGAATGTTCCAGCCAAGAAGGGGAACGTTGTTTCAGCTGAGGACATGAACGTTCCAGCTGAGAAGGGGAATGTTCCAGCTCAGCTGTGACCACACCACCATAACCTGAGGGTGGCCTGAGGGGCTCAGAGATTTGCCCGCATAACCCCCTGAGATGAGGCAGGAATGAGCTCAGCTGGCCCCAAATGCCCCAGGGATACATCCATGACAAACATCCCGGAGCTCTGAACCACTCCTGACACCCAGCCCCCAGGATGTCTCCAAACTGCTCGGGAACCCCCAGTTTAACCCCAGCAGTGCCACCCGTGCCCAGCACTCACCCCCCCACACGCCCTGTGCTGCCCAGACTCTCCCCGGGCCCGCACGACCTTACCTGGGAAGGGCGAGGCCAGCAGGGGCACTTTGATGGGGGACAGGGCGAGGAGCTGGCAGGGCTGCAGGCCCGGCGTGGCCTGCGGGGCCTCGGGCTCCAGGGCCAGCAGCGCCAGGCTCTGCGTGCCACCCACGGCTTTAAGGCTGCTCTGGCACCCACCTGTGGGAGAGACAGAGGTGTGATGTTGGTGAGGAAGGAACAGGGAAGACTTATAAATATGATTGCCTGGTGGAAGATTTTGAGAATATGGAAAATGTAGACGAGATTGAAATGAAGGCAACCTTTGAGATCCCCTAGTTACTGAACAACGGGAAAACAATGGTGTGGCCGAGCAGGTAATCCCCTTCTTGATGAAACAATAACCTCTCCAAGCAAGCAGGTCCAAGGGTCAGAAGAAGACCCTGACTGCTTGGCAGGAGAGGTCCAAAGAGGAGTTTTTAGGGTTTAAAGTGTAACACAGTATGGTAATGTAATGATTCTTACAGGCTGTATGGAAATGCTGTAGGATTTGTATCTTGTACTAGATTGGTTAGTGAGAATCAGAATATTCAACACAGAAGATGATTTAACGCATGGTAACGGGAACCTCGCTCTCTCACTTGCTCACTCTTCTATGCTCTAAGCTTCTCTTACTCTTGCTCTCTTTTTCTTGCTCTTTTCGCCTCTTTTGCTCTCTCTCGGCCCTGCTCTGAGCTGCGGCTGGCAGCTCCCAGGAGGGCTCTGCACCCACGCCATGCCAATAAAACTGCATGTCCACGACCTAGCCTCTGCATGTCCACAACCTAGCCTGAGATTTCTTGTCTCCATCCATCCCGACCGTGCAGGACACCCTGGCGCTCCTACAGTGTGAGATCTCGGGGTCTCTGCTGCTCACAGGGACTCTGAGATGTGTTAGAAAGTCTCTTTTCCCAGCCTGGCACTCGAAGAAGGAGTCAGAGCTCTTCTGTTCTCCTTCTCAAGGTTAATTATTGTATCTTATTTATAAAATTCTTTCTCCTGTCCAGCCAAGGTCTCCTGTTCTGACGAAGTCCGCCCTGGGGCATTGTTATCTTTTTATACTAAAAACTACGTGTACAATATTTACAATTACTTCCCAATACCCATCACCTGTGTTAGACAGTGAGCTTCTACTCTAAACCAATCCCAAAGTGCCACCAGCACAGCAGGAGATGGAGGCCAAGAAGAAGAAGGAGAAAGGCTGGACATGCTCAGATTCCTCCATCATGCCCCCTGAACACCCATGCTAAAAACCTCAAAAATCTATTTTTCACCCTGTGATAAATACACTATCATTCTACTTAAGCTTTCGTAGCTTGTAATTCTTCATATAAAGTTAGTAATTATTTTTTCCAAAAGCTAAATCAAAAGCACAAGAGTTTTGAGCTCTGTGCCAAAGTCTCTGAGCCCCCTGGGCAGGGGCTCGAGCCCTCTAAAGCAGCCAGAAAAATTTCCTGAGTCTGCAGAGCCATTGCAAACCCTGCTGGCCACGTTCCTGCGTCCCTGCTGCAGGTGGCCCTGCCTGGGCAGGGGTTGGGTGATCCCAGAGGTGCCCCAGGCCCAGCTGTTCTGTCCTGAGCCATTCCTGAGGGACCCAGAGCCCTCTGGTGATGGTGAATCCAAAGGACCCAGAGCCCCTCTGGTGTCGTGATTCCAAAGCCCAGCTCTTGTGGCACAGAGCCATTGCTGAGGGACCCAGAGTCCCTTTGGTGATGGTGATTCAAAGGACCCAGAGCCCCTCTGGTGATGGTGATTGCAAAGCCCAGCTGGTGGCTGGAGCATTTTCTGCCATGGAGCCCCACAGATGTGAGCACATCACCCACAGGGACAAGGCAGCAGTGACTCACACACAAACTGTGCAGAGTCATTACATTTAAATGAAAAAACTTAATAAAAAAGTCAAATATTTGAACACAGGGAACACAATCCTTCTCAGCTTTCCAAAGTGTAACTGTCTGATGCCAAAGCTGAATTTATTCCTTGCTATATTAGGCACCCGCTGCTCCCTGGCCTGCCTGGCTGTTCTGCTGTGTCCTGCACACAAATCCCTGAGTTTGACAAGCTCTGTATCTCATCTCCTTCATCCCAAAAACTCAGCAGGACGCTTCATGGAATCTCTGAGGCTCCCAGCCCAGGGAGTCCCAGCCGTGCCCATCCCCACCTTGTCACACAGAGCTCTGAGTGCCACCTCCAGGTGACACCCGAAGGGATGGGCACCCCAGCCCTCCCTGGGCAGCCCCAGGAATGTCCCAAATCAAAGCTCGAACACCCTTCAGCCCTTGCACCATTCACTCCCCAGCCTGACAGTGCCAGGGAAGACCTTCAGAGCTCAGTCTTGGCTAATTACGTTAAATAAACAAGAACAGAGTGCAAAACTCTTGAGCAGAGCAAATCTGACAAACAGCAGCTGTTCCTCCCTCCACCCGAGCTTGCAATTCAGAAATTAAGCAATCATCAGCTCCTTGTGGCATCCAGCAAAGCCCAGCCCTGGTTCAAACCCTGCAGGCACTGGGAGGCACCTGAGGCTCCACAGCCCCCAGCTGATCCCACTGCAGGCCCTCCCTCACCCCGAGGCTCCCTTTCCATGTGCATGCCAGGAGAACAGGGAATGGGTGCTGGGGAGGGAGGCTCTGGGGTGGGGAATGCAGCCCCCGAACAGCCCCAGGCAGGAGAATCCCAGCAGGGACCCGGGCTGAGATCACAGCATCAGGGAAATGGTTGGGAGGGGACCCCAAATCCCCCCAGTGCCACCCCTGCCATGGCAGGGACACCTCCCACTGTCCCAGGTGCTCCCAGCCCCAGTGTCCAGCCCGGCCTTGGGCACTGCCAGGGATCCAGGGGCAGCCCCAGCTGCTCTGGGCACCTGTGCCAGGGCTGCCCACCCTGCCAGGGAACAATTCCCAATTCCCAATCTCCCATCCAGCCCTGCCCTCTGGCACTGGGAGCCATTCCCTGTGTCCTGTCCCTCCATCCTTGTCCCCAGTCCCTCTGCAGCTCTCCTGGAGCCCCTTCAGGCCCTGCCAGGGCTCTGAGCTCTCCCTGGAGCTGCTCCTCTCCAGGTGAGCACCCCCAGCTTTGTCCCAGCCCTTTACAAACAACTACTTCCCCACAAAATAAGCCCTGCATTAGCAAAGCAGAAGTTCAGTGTTTTCAGTGTCACCAAATAAAGGCCATTATTTCCACAGTCATTATTCCTCCATGCCAAGGAACACCTGCAGATGCACTAACAGGCACACAGGCCAAACAGACGCCACAAATATTTATGTTTTGATCATTTAGCAATGGATAAATGAAAACAGATTTTTCTGCCAGACCAACTGGCAGAAATTAAAAAAACAAAAAATAAAAAACCATCAGTGTCCAACCAATCCAAGTGTTAAACAGAAGCTCATTGTTCATTCACCTGGGAAGTGGAGCAATCCTTCAGTGG
>NW_005054506.1:820562-826885 GCF_000277835.1 Geospiza fortis | reverse complement strand
AAACCCCCAAACACCTCCTGTGAAAGCTAATGCTGTCTGCAAGCACGACTTTGCTGTGCCTTCCTGCAGGGCACATGAGCAGGAAGGTTGTTTACTTCTCATTTGATTCTTTTCTTCTGGAGAGGAGGATGTGATTTCCCCAAAGAGGGCAGGAGAACAGGAGAGTGATGTGAGCTGGGCAGGCACAGCCTGCGCCGAGCTGGGCTGCTCATTAAACTTGCATCAATGCCCTCATCAAAGTTTCATTGCTCAGCTGAAAGAGAAGTTTGGGCAGTTTCCCCTCCTTTGATGGAGCGCTCTCTCTGTCTCTCCTGGTGAATAACTGCACGGAGGAAGGGCCATCCCTGGGGGCTCGGCGCTGGGAGAGCAGGGGCAGGGCTCAGCAGGTCCTGCAGTGCCTCAGCTCAGCAGCATCCCCAGTCCAGCCACCCAAACACAGCCCAGCCCTGCCCAAGGCACTGCCCACAGGGCCAGGGCTCCCCCAGCGCTGGGGGCACCCACCTGAGAAGTTTTCCTCACAAACAAACCAGATCTTGCTGTGGGTTCTGTTCAAAAAGGCCTTGAAAGGGTTTCAGAGTTACCATTAATCACTCTGTACCCACAGGGGGAATTTCAAAAGTCACACACCATGAAAACAGGAGTCAAACACCATCACTGACATCACCATCACTGACATCACCACCACTGATATCACCACCAATGATACTGCAATGAGGGGAACATGCAGGACTTTTTCCAGCAATGGTGTTTTCCCCAGGTCTGATTCTGCCAGGTCATGGTACACCTGGCAGAGAGGTGCCAACCTCTCCTCTGAATCCCAGAGCCACTGAGGCTGGAAAAGCCCTCCAGGATCACCGAGTCCCAGCTGTGCCCGGTGCCCACCTTGTCCCCAGCCCAGAGCTCTGAGTGCCACCTCCAGGAATTCCCTGGGCACCTCCAGGGATGGGCACTGCAACCCTCCCTGGGCACTTGCAGTGTTCCTGTTCCCAACACCATCCTCCCCCTGCTGTAACAGGAGCCCCCAGTGCTGTGCCTGCACCCAGCCCAGCCCCTCACAGCCCAGCTGATGGCTTTTAGCAGAATTTTCTGTATTTTTAAGAAGGATTCTCTGCATCTTTCAGCTCTGATGTCTTTAAGCAGAATTTTCACTATTTTTAAGTCAGATTGTCTGCATCTTTCAGCTCTGAGTCTTTAGGCAGTATTTTCACTATTTTTAAGTCGGATTCTCTGGATTTTTAGCTCCAGGACTTCAGGCAGAATTCTCTGTCCCTTCCTTTGACCTCAGCCGCAGAAGGAGCCCAATGGTGCCCCCGTGACCCTCAAGCCCCCTCTGAGAGCAGACAGATGTTCCCAGGTGTGCCAAACAGGTGCTGCTCAGTGTGCTGAAACCCTCTGTGCTATACAGCCTGCTGGGCAACGTCCTGGCACCTCCTCCTGGCACTGAGCTGGGCTTCTGGAGCCTGAGCTGAAAGGGGAGCACCTCCCCAAACGGCACCAGAGAGCCCAAAAGGGCCCAGGCAGGCACAGGGACACGTGTGAGGTGGAAGGATTCTGCAGCAGGGAGGTGATGTGAAAACGTGAGTGAGACAGGAGGGTGGGACACTTCAGTGGATAAATTCAGATTTGTGCAAAACTTTCATTGCATGTGGAACAAAAGTCTCCTTCTCAACCTGAGCTGTGCCTGTGTTTAGAGTCCCTAAAAAGCTCTGAACACCCTGATATCCCTGCAAAAGGAACAGACACAGGGATATCCCACTGCAAAGGGAACAGACACAGGGATATCCCACTGCAAAGGGAACAGACACAGGGATAGCCCTGCAAAGGGAACAGACACAGGGATATCCCACTGCAAAGGGAACAGACACAGGGATATCCCACTGCAAAGGGAACAGACACAGGGATAGCCCTGCAAAGGGAACAGACACAGGGATAGCCCTGCAAAGGGAACAGACACAGGGATATCCCACTGCAAACACAAACAGACACAGGGATATCCCTGCAAAGGGAACAGACACAGGGATATCCCACTGCAAACACAAACAGACACAGGGATATCCCACTGCAAACACAAACAGACACAGGGATATCCCTGCAAAGGGAAACAAACACAGCAATAGCCTGGCAAAGGGAAACACACCAATAGCCCTGCAAAGGAAACAAACAAACGCAGGGATGTTCCTGCAAAGGGAACAGGGATGTTCCTGTAAAGGGAAACAAACACCCCAATAGTCCTGTAAACACAAACAAACACAGGGATGTCCCTGCCAAGGGAACAAACACAGGGATATTCCTATAAAGGGAAACAAACACACCAATAGCCCTGCAAAGGAAACAAACAAACACACCAATAGCCCTGCAAAGGAAACAAACAAACTCAGGGATGTCCCTGCTTTCCTGATGTCCCTGCTTTCCTGATGTCCCTGCTTTCCAAGGGGGAAATGAGCTCCTGGCACTGGCACTGTAATAATCCCAGTGACTGCCAGTCCCAGCCCTGCTCACTTTCCTGCTCGAGTGCAGTAAACAGAAATCCCTGGCTGCTCCCAGACAGCCGTGCACGCCCCGAGAGCTGGATTTATTCACACCGAGCTCCCGGGGTCAGGAGGGACGATGTTATGGAAAGGTCAGAACAGCAGCCCTGCCCACAAACACATTGCTCCTGGGGTTATTGCTGTCATTGAAGTGGGAAAACAAACTTCACTCTAAGTTTCTCTTGATTTGACGAGATAACGGGAAAAGCACCAAAAAACCATAAGCTTAATGAGCAAAACAAAAACTTTGTGAAAGCTGTGGTTAAAGCCAAGCATTCCCAGACCTAATAAAGCACTTGGCTGGCAGTGCTTGAATGTTCCACAAACAAAGAGAGGCTTGATGGCTTTTCAGGGACATGAATGGGGTCCTGCTGTGCTATTCTCTGTCCCCAAACAGGGAACCCCAGCATACGCACTTAAATACAACATAATCCAATTTGCGAAGCCAAAACCCGAGTGCTTGTAAAAATATATTTTTCAAACATTTTAAACATTGAAGTCTTTAAAAGGTGCAGGAACAGGAGGGGCTGTGGCTCCCCTGCCCAGACCCCCTCCCTCAGCAGCACACCCATGCTGTGATTCCCCAGCAGCCTGGGCGTGCAGCTGCTTCTGCGTGTAATAAATACCAATAAATGCTCTAATAAACAGAAATGAACTCATACCAGGGTTTCCCCACAGCACTGGCTCCTCCAGCTGAGCCCTGGGCAGCGCTGGCAGAGGAGAGGAGGCTGAGCCCCAGCTCTGCTCAAACACCAAAATACAGACCCAGGTGAAGGGGCCAACACGTGCCAGGGCACCCCCTGCTAATTAACGAGGCTGCTAACGAGCCCAGGAGCCAGGATCTCCTCCAGCACACTCTGAACCCAGCACTGATGGCAAACACCGCGTCCTGGGTGCTGCACAGCTCTGAAATGCAAACTGCTTTTGGGGAGAGCCTGCAGAAAGGGGAGCTCTGCTCTCAGCACCAGGGACAGCACCTTTGCTCGGAGGAAGGCAGGAACGACTGCCAGCAAGACACTAATTCCAATTCCCGGTTTAGGAGTGTATTTAGGGGCTGGAACATCAGTGGCACTTTTCTCCTCAGCCTTCTGTAGAGAACTGCTGTTTTAATTTACTCCTGCAGCCACAAAACAGAGATGCAGCCCTGCTGGAACGCATGGTCTGCTCTTGTCCAAGGATAAATGCTCTTTACCAGGTGTAAGTATCAGTTACCAAAGCATCACAGAATATTTACAGAGTTAATATTTATAACTTTAAGTTCTTCTGTTCAGTTATGCAGATTAATGGAACTGATTTCACAAATGACTGAGCGTTAATGAGATGATGGATCCACTGCTCCTCTCTCCTGCTGGCTGTCTGCACAGACCCCACCAAACTCTGCAAATGAGCAGCCAGCAGAATCCTACACGGAACCATAGACTCACTGAGGCTGACAGCGATTTCTGTTTGAAAAATAAACTCAGTAGGTGGGGAAGGGTTGGTCCCTTCCTGGCAGGGGTCGCCAAGCAGTTCCAGAGCAGCCTGGCACAATCTGCTGTAATTACACTGGGCCCTTTCTTCCTCTCAGAGTCACTCAGAGGCTGAGCTGCACTTGGCCATCAAGGCTCTGCTCAAGCAAGGTTTGCAGCTGAATAGAAGTGAATCTCTGCTTCAGAGAGCAGCCTTGCCTCTCTGGGGGATGCATTAAGGGAAAACCACTGAGAAACAGGCAATACTTAATTATCGATGCGCTCATTTCCTGACCTGGGATCAGCTGAGGGGCCAGGACGAGCGTGGGCAGTGGCCTGGAGGCAGCAGCTGGCCTGGCTACACCCCAGCCATGGCCACTTGATTGCTCAGCAGCAGAGGCTTCTCAGCCCCCTGGAACAGCCTGGACTCCTCAGGCTGCACCCAGGCTGAATCCAGGGCAAAGGCATTGTTCAAGTAGATCTGTGCAACAGAAAGAAAGAAAAACGTTACAGGCTGAGATCCCAAACTCAGAAATACAAGTGAGAACAAAGTGTATCAGCTCAGTATTTCAACAGGCAGAGCCTCAGCTGAGGAAAACTGCCCAAGCCAGGGTCCCTCTGTGCTGAGGCTGAGGTGAAGTGACCACTTAAAAATTAACTGGCTTTGACATGACAGATCAGCTGCCGCAGCTGCATGGGAGGCCAGGAATCCCTGGAGGCAGAGCTGTCCTGACACAGCCACTCATGGTCCTGACACGGCCATTCCTGGTCCTGACACGGCCACCCCGAGTGACCCCATCAGCACCAGGGACAGCGGCCACCTCCCCAGCCTGGGGACACGGGGGTGAGGGACAGGGGAACAGGGCACAAATCCAGCTGAGGGACAGCGGGGACAGGGCACAAAACCCGCTGAGGGGCAGAGCACAGAACCAGCTGAGGCTGAGGGACAGGGGGGACAGGGCACAAAACACACTGAGGGACTGGGGGGGATAAGGGCACAAAACCTGCTGAAGGACAGAGCACAAAGCCAGAGGTTCAGCACTCAGCTGGCAGAGGGGCAGACGTGGGGACCAGAGGTGGGATGGGGACATGGGACCCCGAGGGCCACCCTGGCACCAGGGATGTGGCAGTGCCCACGGTGACACCACTCTGCCAGCACCAGACTGTGGCACCCCTTTGGGACAGACAGTGGGAAAACCAGGGAGAAAGGGAAGATGGAAAACCCCCATAATCACATCTCATAGGAAAATGAGGACCTTCTACTCAAAGGAATAAATATCAGTGACACTTTAGTCCTATTAAAACTTGAGAACAGTGAAGCTGCAACTGCTGCTCCATCACCTGCCCCTTCCAGCATTCCAACATTCCTCCTCCGCAGGGTTCTCCTGACAAACACTGACCTCTCACACCCCCAAACCCACAGCACTCTCTAGCTCATGTACTTGATGTACTCCAAAGAAAAAAAGCCCTAAAAACCGCTGGGCAGGCCAGGCTCGCACTTACTTTGCAGCTGGGCAGCCTTTTCTCAATCCAGCCCTTGCCGGCGTGCGGCGGCACCGCGGCGCTGTACACGGGTGGGAGCACCGGCACGAATTCCACGCTGGAAGAAGGGGAGAATCCCACGACTGGCGAGTGAGCTCCAAATATCCACTTCGGAGGGGACAAAAAAAAAAACCAAACAAACACAAGAGGAGGCGTTAACAAAAGGATTTTACCCTGAGTAACCGATGCTTTCCGTGATTTCCTAATTACGCAACGGAAAATGTCGGGAATGTCCCTTCAGCCCGCGCGGGGTTTGTGTTTCGCTGGGCACGGCAGGGTGGGAGCACGGCAGGGTGCGCGAAGCCCAAAGCACAGCCTGGAGCAGGGCACACCGGCAGCCTGGGCTCCTCTGCTCACACCGAACCCTACAGCGCCAGCAGGAGCCTGAAAATGCGTCGGAGAGCCAAAGGAAACGGCACAAATGTATTTTTTCTCAACTTAAATTCGCCCGGCAAATGGGTTCCCACAGCAAAACCACCTCTGTAGGTTCGTCGAGCGGTCTCCCGCTGGGGAATAATTGATGTTCCCGTTTCATTAGAGCAGCACCGACTGTTTTCTCCCGAACCACAAGAGACGCTCGAGCTCGAAAAGGCTGGAAATCATCACACGGAATCGAGCGGACGCCACAGCGCTCGCGGCTCGCGTTTATTTTTACTTCTGTCCACCAAAAACATAAAGCCGAGGCAGAACTGCGCGCACGGCTCCGAGCCCTCCGCGGAGAGGAGCGAACACCCGGCTGAGGGCTCCGCTACTGCGAGCAGCCTCACGGCAGCAATTAATAATTGAAAAATTCATCAGGGAAAGC
>NW_005054506.1:820020-820420 GCF_000277835.1 Geospiza fortis | reverse complement strand
CGGAGACCGAGCCCGCGGGGCGCGGAGCGTCGGGAAGGGGGTGCAGGCTGGGGAAGGGGGAATGCAGGGCTGGGGAAAGGGATGTGGAACCCAGGGAAGGGGGAATGCAGAGCTGGGGAAGGGGGTGCAGAGCATCGGGAAGAGGGGATGTGGAACCCGGGGAAAGGGGAATGCAGAGCTTGGGAAGGAGGGGATGCAGCGCCCCGAGGGAGAAGGATGAGAAACCCGGGAAGGGGGGATGCAGAGCCCAGGGAAGGCGGGTGGTGTAGAGCCCCGGGAAGGGAGCTGTAGAACCCGGGAACAGAGGGATGCAGCGCCCGGGGAAGGTGGGATGCAGAGCTCGGGAAGCGGAGGATACAGAGCTTGGGAAGCGGAGGATGCAGAGCTCGGAAAAGGAGGA
>NW_005054506.1:813850-819101 GCF_000277835.1 Geospiza fortis | reverse complement strand
CCCTGGGAGCGAGGGGACAGGGTGCCCAGAGCAGCTGGGGCTGCCCCTGGATCCCTGGCAGTGCCCAAGGCCAGGCTGGACATTGGGGCTGGGAGCACCTGGGACAGTGGGAGGTGTCCCTGCCATGGCTGGGGTGGGATGAATCCCTGGATGGACTTTAATGTCCCTTCGAATCCAGACCAGTCTGGGATCCTATGAATTTCCTGGCAGACTAGCAGAGAGGAGCCTGGTGCCACTGCTGCTACCTGAGGGCAGCTGCCTTGTCCAGCCCAGCCCAGCCCAGCCCAGGTGATTCCAGGGCTGACAGGGTTCCCTTACAACCAGTGGGTTTGTCCCTTACAAACCTGTGGGTTTATCCCTCACAACGTGTGGGTTTGTCCCTTATAGACCTGCGAGTTTATCTCTTACAGACCTGTGGGTTTGTCCCTCATAACCCATGGGTTTTTCCCTTACAAACCAGTGGGTTTGTCCCTTACAAACCTGTGGGTTTGTCCCTTATAAACCTCTGTGCTTGTCCCTCACAAACCTGTGGGTTTGTCCCTCACAAACCTGTGGGTTTGTCCCTCACAACCCAGGGGTTTGTCCCTCACAAACCTGTGGGTTTGTCCCTCACAACCCAGGGGTTTGTCCCTCACAAACCTGTGGGTTTGTTTCTCCTGCTGTCTCCTCCCTGCTGTGGAATGAAGGAGCTGAGCAAGCCTCTGCTGACGGCATCACAGCTTCCAGCAGATCCAGCGAAAAATTAAAGGAATGAATAACGGCAAAATGGGCCAAGCCTGAATTCACACAACACACAAATGTTTCAGCTTCACGGTTTAAAATCATTGCAGAGGAGTTTGATTCCCACGGCAGCAAATAACCTTAATAAAGGTAATACCCTAGAAGTTTTGGAATCAGATGATGATGATCTGTGGCTAAGCACGAGATCAGAGAAATGCATTGCTTCTAATTACCCTGAGAGACACTGGGAGATGGAGATGGGAGTAATGCACAAAACGACAGAAATCAGATGAACAGAGGCTCACTGCTAAATGTTTCAGTGTGTGGCTGTTTGTAAAACTCAAAACCACATCCTGGTAATCGGGACTGAGCAGAGGAACGGAAACACAGTGACAAAACCAACAGCAAAAAAACAACAAACAGGAACAGGGCTGTTTCCTGTGAAATGCAGTGCTGCTCCAGGAACTGGGCTTGGATGCAGTGGGGAAAAGGCACCTGGGGCAGCTGATCAGTGTCACCTCAGTGCACACCTTGGCCCTTGAATACTGCAAAGAGCACTCCAGGCAGCCAAAAAGCCAATTTAGCACTGAAATAAAAGGTTTAGACCCATCATCTTCATTTTTAAGTCTGAAAAATGAGTCTGAGCACTCCAAAGAGACATGCCTTTTGTTAATATCTACATTATGGATTTCTCTCCCTGAGGGCATTCTTCACCACTTCTCCTCCTGCCGGGGCTGTCTGCTGAGACAGTATCGGGCGATGAACAAACCCTCTGGTGCTGATGCACCAATGACTTAAGGAAGGGGCGCTGTGGATCGGCAGCATCGCCGGGAATCCCTTTAATTTGGAGTGCTGGCCACGGACAGCCCGGCTCCCGCAGCACACCTGAGGCATCCCGGGGAACGCTGAGCGCAGCTGCACCCGCGGCGCCTGTTTGAGCCTCTGCAGGTGCCAACAGCGCCCGGAATCCCGGCACAATCCGCGCTCTGCCAAGTGCCAGCGAATAGCTCCTTGTCACTTCCCGGTGATAAAATCCCTGCCCATTCCAGTGAACAAACCCCTGCCCATTCCCAGTGAACAAACCCCTGCCCATTCCCAGTAAATAGATCCCTGCCCATTCCCAGTGAATAAACCCCTGCCCATTCCCAGTAAATAGATCCCTGCCCATTCCCAGTGAATAAACCCCTGCCCATTCCCAGGGAACAAATCCCTGCCCATTCCCAGTGAATTAATAAAATTCCTGCCCAGTCCCAGTGAATACATCCTTGTCAATTCCCAGTGGATAAATCCCTGCCCATTCCCAGTAAACAGATCCCTGCCCATTCCCAGTGAATAAATCCCTACCGAATCCCAGTGAATGAATAAACCCCTGCCCATTCCCCATAAATAGATCTCTGCCCGTTCCCGATGAATGAATAAACCCCTGCCCGTTCCGGGTGAATTAATATTCCGGGACAGGGAATTCTCCGTGCCCACGGCTTCCACCCCAGCACGGCGCCTGCTCCTGCTCAGCTCCTCGGAGTCTTGCATCAATTCCCTCTTTGGGGTTTGGGGATTAACCCCCATATCCCAAACCACAGCAGGTTCCCGTGGGATTGCCGGGTTTCCATGGGATTGCGGGTCTCCCAGGGGATTTTAGGGTTCCCACGGGATTTTGGTGTTCCCAGGGCATTTTAGGGCTCCCATGGCATTCCGGGGCTGCAGAGGGTGTCAGTGGTGGGTGCTGCAGCAGCTCCCGCTGCTGTTCCGAGCTCACGTCCAGCCCCCGCTGAGCAGAGCCCCAGGCAAACACATCAAACCAAAGATTGACAGAAAATGACCCCTTGTTTCGGCTCCTGGCGTGTGAAATCCCCGCTCTTTGATGTGATTTTTGCTGAATTCCATTGATTTCCATGAGCCTTGTTACAGCCCCATTAAGAGGTATCAAAAAAAGAAGAGGTAAATGAGGCGTAGCTCCAGTGCAATGAAAATCCCGGCAGGAACACCTGTGTGTGCAGGACTTGAGCCTCCCCGGAGCCCTTCCTCACTCTGGGATGGTGGGAATTGCCCTGGGCTCCTCGGGAGCCCTTCCTCACTCTGGGATGGTGGGAATTGCCCTGGGCTCCCCAAGAACCCTTCCTCACTCTGGGATGGTGGGAATTGCCCTGGGCTCCCCAAGAACCCTTCCTCACTCTGGGATGGTGGGAATTGCCCTGGGCTCCCCAAGAACCCTTCCTCACTCTGGGATGATGGGAATTGCCCTGGGCTCCTCGGGAGCCCTTCCTCACTCTGGGATGGTGGGAATTGCCCTGGGCTCCCCAAGAACCCTTCCTCACTCTCTGGGATGGTGGGAATTGCCCTGGGCTCCCCAAGAACCCTTCCTCACTCTGGGATGGTGGGGATTGCCCTGGGCTCCTCGGGAGCCCTTCCTCACTCTGGGATGATGGGAATTGCCCTGGGCTGCTCTCCCAGCTCTCCAGCAGGAGGTGACCTCTGCAGACCGGCTGGAAAAGGATTCAGCAGCATTCCTCCCGGAAAATTCCCTCTGTGGAATATCACTTTCCTTTTGACTGGACTTAATCAATTTGTTTTCTGGTATTTATACAATATTCACTAGCTGGTTTTATCCAAAGTCGGGGTTATTGATACCAAAACTTCAAACTCTGGTAATTTAGGAGGGAAAAACAAACGAGGGCTCACTGCCCTTCCATTCCTGGGCAGCTGAAAGCAGAGCAGGAGGGCACAGGCAACACAGAATCCCGGATTGGTTTGGGGGGAAGGCACCCTAAATCCCACCAGGGACACCTTCCCCTGTCTCAGGTGCTCCCAGCCCCAGTGTCCAGCCTGGCTCTGGGCAATCCAGGGGTGCAGGGGCAGCCCCAGCCTCTTTGGGTAACATCTGAGCCCATTCCCTCAGATCCTCAGTTTCCTCTAATCCCGTTGGATGCAGAAGTTGAAGACACTTTTCATCTTTAACAGCAGCCCAGGTGCAGGGTAAGGCTTGGCAGGGTTTGCACACAGAAGGATCACTTTGGGTAGCTGTGAGAAGAAACAGAAAACATTCAAACCAAGAGAAATACAAAAAAAAAAGAAAAAAGAAAGAAAAAGAAAAAGGCATCTTTTGTGTGTGCATGAGAGGAGAGGCTGGAAACATTCTCTTTGTGAATTGGAGAATAAAGAGCACAGTCAATGGGGAGGGTTTGCTTTGTACCAGCTCCTTGGAATCCACCTGCAGAGCAGGGATTTAACCCTTCTGGGGAGGCAGCCCCCGTGCCACTCCACAGCAGCAGAGAGATGAAAGAAAAGCAGGATAAAGATATCTGCCTCTGCCCCCCTTTGTGCCAGCGCTCTCCTGAGAGCACACACGGCTCTCTTGGATCCAGGCATCCACTTAAAAGCCTCCAAAGAAGTTTCCATGCTCAACTGGGGGCTGAGCAGTCGGCAGATGCAGAAACTCAGCTCCCCTCTGCACCCAGGAAAAGGGGGAGGAGGGCTCAACCCAGCCTCAGTGGAACTCCAAATTCACAAAATACCCCGGGGGGGGTGACAGGGAGGTGGGGGCCTCCCTCCAACCCTGGCACTGCTGGCACAGGTGCCCAGAGCAGCTGGGGCTGCCCCTGCATCCCTGGCAGTGCCCAAGGCCAGGCTGGACACTGGGGCTGGAGCACCTGGGACAGTGGGAGGTGTCCCTGCCATGGCAGGGGTGGCACTGGGGGGGATTTGGGGTCCCTCCCAACCCAAACCAGGCTGGGGCTCCCTCGTTCCGTGGATCTGCTGCCCTGGGGCTGCTCCAGAAGGGCCCCAGGGCCAGCACCTCTCCTGTCCATGGCAGTCTGTCCTGGCAGGCACTGCTGACCCCAGCAGGACAGACAGACTGACCCCACTGCTGACCCCAGCAGGACAGACGGACTGACCCCACTGCTGACCCCAGCAGGACAGACGGACTGACCCCACTGCTGACCCCAGCAGGACAGACGGACTCCCTCCTTCCCTGCCCTTCCCAGGGGCTGCAGGCTGCCCGGAGGGTCTGGGTGTCTCCAAGGAGACTCTGCAGACACACAGCGCTCTCAGACTGCACCTCCTGGCCCTCCAGGACTCAGGAGTGGCACCAAGGGCTGCAGGAGATGCCTTGCAGTGCCTCAGCCCCGGCTGGTCCCAGGGGTGCTCCCCTCATTCCCATTCCCCAGCTGCCCCTGCCAGCCTGGGGAGCTGGTCCTTGCACCACCACTCATCTCATAAGCATTCCAGGAACCTCAGGGAGCTAAGGAAGAAATTCTGAGCCTTGCAGCTTCTCGGTGGAGCCAGATCAATGAGTTCACTCCAAATAACTCGCCTGGAAATTAACTCTTTCATGAGCTTCAGCAGAACATTTGTGTGAGGAGCTCCAGACATCCTGCTGTTCCAGCATGGACAGGGACTGCAGGTCCTCGAGGGACGGTCAAGTTATCAGTTCTGGAACCACTGGGGCTGGAAAAGCCCTCCAGGATCACCGAGTCACCAGTCCCCACCTTGTCCCCAGCTCTGGGTGCCACCTCCAGGTGCCACCTGCCGG
>NW_005054506.1:810496-813721 GCF_000277835.1 Geospiza fortis | reverse complement strand
CCCTTCCCAGCTCCTCAGGGATTCTCCAGCCCCTTCCCAGCTCCTCAGGGATTCTCCAGCCCCTTCCCAGCTCCTCAGGGATTCTCCAGCCCCTTCCCAGCTCCTCAGGGATTCTCCAGCCCCTTCCCAGCTCCTCAGGGATTCTCCAGCCCCTTCCCAGCTCCGTTCCCTTCCCTAGACACCCTGCAGGGCTCTCCAGGGCTGCCCCAGGATCCAGACCCGGCCTCAGGAGTTCAATCCATGAGAGCAGGAGGAGGGTTCTGGGCCCTGCTGTCTCACATGGGGGAAATTGTCCCCAGCCCAGCATTTCATTCGTTATCCCAAGGTAGAACACATGGCTTTGGCTCCTTAATTAGGTGGTTTTACCTCCCCACATTAATGCAATTATATCAAAGCTGATTGCAAGTTTTAAACTTCACTTTATCAGCCGAGCAATTACAGTTTTATGGGCTTTATCCTCTTTGCAGTAACTTTAATACACTTTTGTTTCCTAATTATTTCCCTTCCCAGATTATTGCTCTTAAGTAACATCAGCATTACTGCGGGTTCAGGGCTGGAGCCAGGGCCCCAAATCACCCAGCACGCTTCCTGCAGGAGCCCAGGGTGCCAGTGGCAGTGCCAGGATGCAGAACGAGCCACCAAGCAGTCATTATTGCATCTGGAGCCCTTCCCACTGCACTTCCCCAGCACTAAATGGCTGCACAGCCAGAGCTGAGATGGGCTGGGACACCTGGGGGTGCTCACCTGGACAGGAGCAGCTCCAGGCAGAGCTCAGAGCCCTGGCAGGGCCTGAAGGGGCTCCAGGAGAGCTGCAGAGGGACTGGGGACAAGGATGGAGGGACAGCACACAGGGAATGGCTCCCAGTGCCAGAGGGCAGGGCTGGATGGGAGATTGGGAATTGGGAATTGTTCCCTGGCAGGGTGGGCAGCCCTGGCACAGGTGCCCAGAGCAGCTGGGGCTGCCCCTGGATCCCTGGCAGTGCCCAAGGCCAGGCTGGACACTGGGGCTGGGAGCACCTGGGGCAGTGGGAGGTGTCCCTGCCATGGCAGGGGTGGCACTGGGGGGGATTTGAGGGGGTGGAATGTGATGATGTTTAAGGTCCATTCCAACCCAAACCATTCTCTGAAACGGTGATTTTTAAAAAACAAATTATTGCGCTTTTTTTCCCCTTTTTTTCTTTTTTCTTTTTTTTTTCTCTTTTTTATTTTATTTTTAGGAAATGCCCTCAAAGAAGCCACTGAAAGAGTCACAATCATTGCTCAGCCAGGACTCCTCATTGACCTCAAGCATTGCATTCCCTAGACCTGAACACTGCAAATTTGAAGCTTTACAGAAGCTTTACAACAAGAAGCCAAAGCCCAAACCAGCCCCAGAATTGTTCCTTCCCTCTGCAAAGGGAACAGCTGGGGGTGGGATCTGCTCTGGGCTTGGGCTGTAAGGAGGACCAATAATCACTGAAATCCTCCCTTCCCATTAGGAAATTCCTCTGCTCTGTTTCATTTAAAAATACCCTGAGCAACTGCTGGTAGTGCCGTTCTACTGGAGAGGAAAAAACCAACTCAGTTTCTTTTGAGGATATTTTTGAGCAGATGAAAATGGGAAGAAAAAAGAAGTGTTTCAATGCAGGCAAAGCTCAATCGACAAGCAGAGCCCTAAAGGGAGAAGGGAATCAATTCCAGAGGGTGCTGCTGGCAATGCCAATTCCATCTGCCACGGGAATTCTCCTTGGTCAGGAACTTCTGGGTCTCTTGTTGTGACCCTCCAGAAAGTGGGGGGAAGGTCCCTGAGGTACCTCAGCCTTCTGTGAGCTCTTTTGGCCTTTGGCTTGGGCTGGTCCTTGGTTTCTTTAAGGTTTTTCATGGGTTTTTTTCAGAGAAAACTCAATGTAAAATATACCCAAACATTTAACCACAGAGGGCTTTGGTTCCCCACATCCCTCAGGTGTCACCCTGAGGGGCAGTTCCTGTCACTCAGGTCTCTCAGGAGGGGCAGTTCCAGCACTCAGGTCTCTCAGGTGTCACCCTGAGGAGCAGTTTCAGCACTCACATCTCTCAGGTGTCACCCCGAGGGGCAGTTCCTGTCACTGCCCAGGTGTGGTGAGGCTCAGTGTGCCCCAGGCAGCAGCAGCAGCAGCAGGAGGAGCTGCTGCCCTGCAGGGCTTGGTGCCAGGGCTGGCAGTGCTGGTCTCACAGCACAGAGACAGCCCCAGCACATCAAAGGCCAGGAGAGCACCCCCAGCGCCCCTGGGGCAGGGAAATGGGGCATTTCGGGCAGCTCCTCCCCAAACCAGTGCCATTAATGCATTCCCAAGCTCCCCAGTTTGCTCAGGTTCTGCAGCACAAACTGCCAGGAGCACAGAACATTTCATTGCTTTCATCTCCCAGAAATAATTTGACACTACTTGAGGATTTGATGGCTCTGATTACATTATTATTGTTTGTTGAATACCAATAAAAGCTTTAAAAAACAACTTCCCACTGCCTGCTGCAGCAGCAGATGTGCCGTGCTGGGCCAGCACAGGGGACATGGGGGACTTTTCCTGTCCCATGGGATGGGGATTGATTTCCCAGCAGGTCCCTGAGCCCCCAGGGCTGCTCCTGAGTGTCCCTGGGGCAGCTGACCCTGATGGAGCATGCCAGATCAGCCCTGGGCTTCACACAGTTCACTCTGATCCTCCAGACCTTCAGAACCACGTAAATGGAATCAGAGTTATGGAATCCCAGCCTGGTTTGGGTGGGAAGGGACCCCAAATCCCCCCCAGTGCCACCCCTGCCATGGCAGGGACACCTCCCACTGTCCCAGGTGCTCCCAGCCCCAGTGTCCAGCCTGGCCTTGGGCACTGCCAGGGATCCAGGGGCAGCCCCAGCTGCTCTGGGCACCTGTGCCAGGGCTGCCCACCCTGCCAGGGAACAATTCCCAGTTCCCAATCTCCCATCCAGCCCTGCCCTCTGGCACTGGGAGCCATTCCCTGTGTGCTGTCCCTCCATGCTTGTCCCCAGTCCCTCTGCAGCTCTCCTGGAGCCCCTTCAGGCCCTGCCAGGGCTCTGAGCTCTGCCTGGAGCTGCTCCTGAGACCTGAACCCCACTCTCCCAGCACACAGGGCTGGGATCTGCTGGGCAGGTGTGTAAATGTGTGCTGGGTGTGCCCCTGTCCCAGGTGCTCCAAGCAGGGCTGTCCCAGACACGGAGCTCCGGGAGCTGCTCGGCTCAGAGGAGCTCTGGGTG
>NW_005054506.1:809903-810195 GCF_000277835.1 Geospiza fortis | reverse complement strand
ACAGCCAAGGTGGGCTCTGCAGGGCGTGTGTGCCCCCAGCCCCTGCGCCCCACGCTGCCCGTGCCGCTGGAGTGCTGGCCAATCGCCAGGGAGCCACTGCAATTAATCCATAATTAATTCATTAGCAGGCAATAACGAGCCATCAGAGCTGTAACCGGTGTCCAGATTAAACCCTGTGCTGGTGTTCACAGGGGTCCAGCATGAGGGAGGACATGAGGACCTGACTCCATGTTTCAGAAGGCTTGATATATTATATTATATTATATTATATTATATTATATTATATTATATT
>NW_005054506.1:797964-809732 GCF_000277835.1 Geospiza fortis | reverse complement strand
ATACTAAAAGAATAGAAGAAAGGATTTCATCAAGCAGGCCAGCTAAGAATAGAAAAGAATGATAATAAAATCTTGTGTCTGACCGAGACAGTCTGGACAGCTGGACTGTGATTGGCCATTAATTAGAAACAACCACATGAGACCAATCACAGAGGCACCTGTTGCATCCCACAGCAGCAGATAACCATTGGTTACATTTTGTTCCTGAGGCCTCTCAGCTCCTCAGGAGGAAAGATCCTAAGGAAAGGATTTTTCAGAAAAGATGTCTGTGACAAAGCCCCAAATGGCTGCAGAGCCCAGGCAGTCCTGGATGGAACCAGAGGCAGAGCTGCTCTCCCCTCTGCCCTTCCCAGCAGCCCAGCCTGGAAATCAGAATCCAGCAGCTGCAGCCACGGGCTCTGTGAAATCCAGAGCTGTTGATTAATCCAGGGCTGTGGGCTTCTTGAATCAGTGATGGCTGGGGCCAGTGCTTGGAGCTGACCAGGAGAGTCCTCCCCAGGCCTGCTTCTGGGCTGGCCATCCCTGCTTCACCCACCCCTCACAGGTGATCTCACCTGAGCCAGGTCCTAGGGGTGCCCCGATCGCCAGCACAGCCACCATCCCCACCCCTGCCAGCCCTGCAGCCCCTCAGCTCTCCTCCCACCCAATTACCTGCGCCACTGGTCAGCCTCTCTGGGGCTCTCGAGGGAATTGTTCCCTGGCAGGGCTGGATGGGAGATTGGGAACTGGGAATTGTTCCCTGGCAGGGTGGGCAGCCCTGGCACAGGTGCCCAGAGCAGCTGGGGCTGCCCCTGGATCCCTGGCAGTGCCCAAGGCCAGGCTGGACATTGGGGCTGGAGCACCTGGGACAGCGGGAGGTGTCCCTGCCATGGCAGGGGGGGCACTGGGGGATTTTTAATGTCCCTTCCCACCCAAACCAGTCCATAACTCTCCAAACCCCCAGCTCTGATGGGGCAGCAGAGCAGAAAAGTGCTCATTCCCCACCCTGAATAATCCTATTTCCTCGTTTTGAAAAGTTGAGTTTAAAGAGAAATTCAACCTTTTTCCCTTTGAATTTTCCTTCTGATCTCAGTGTAGGAATATTTCAGGGGTTGCACTGAACCAACTGGAAAGTAATCACATAAAGCTCCTGTCAGAATGTCTTAGTGCTCCAGCTAATGAAAGGACAAATAAAATACCAGCATTATTGCCAACCTTTGAAAGTTGCCTTTCTGAGGAGTCCTTTTTAAGTGCTAATTAATCAAATCAGTGATATTTTTCCAGGGTCAGTGACTCATTACTGCTGCACTTGCTGGAAGTGAAGAAGGCTGAAATATTAAACTAAATAGATCATAATTCTTCCATAGATGGCCAGGCTGTGTTTGAGGCAGGAGCAGCATTCTCCTGAGTCAAACCCATTCTGAATCACTTTCTTCTCCCCCTCTCCCTCCTTTTGATGGCACTACAGAGGCAGGAGGTGACATCAGGGGAATTATTGTGTGAACATCTGACGGGTGCAGAGGAGCAGCTCCAGGGCCGCCCTTGCCCGCCCCAGGAGCCCGATGGCAGGGATGTCACCCCACTGCCAGCAGGGCTCAGCTCTGGGCTCAAACCCTGCCTGGCACTGCCAGCTGTGGAGGGCACAGCTGGGTCCCAGGCTGAGGCAGAAATTGGATTTTTGCTCGATGCAGAACAGGGAGAGGAGCAATCCTCATTCCCAGGGTTCCCTCTGCCCTGGCACTCCCAGCTGCTCAAAGTGTGCACCCAGAAAGGAGAGCTGGGAAAGGTGTCAGAAGGAGAGGCACAGAGAGCCATGATAGGAAAAGGCAGAGAGAGGAGGTTGATGGAAGATTCCAGAATGGTTTGGGCTGGAAAGGGACCCCAATCCCACCCAGTGCCACCCCTGCCATTGTGGCATTATTTCTCTGACTCCAACATTTATAGATTTCCAAAAGTGACAGCGGATTGGAGGGTGACAGTGCCACCTCTCCAATGACACTGCACAAACCAACAGCCCATCACATTTCTCCTGCTCCATAAAAGAATGCAAACCAATGAGTTATTTACAGGAGGTGTGTGAGAAAGTTCACTACAAGAATGTCAACATCAGAAGGCTTAGAAAATCTTAAAAAATCAGGGCGACACAAAGAGAACGAGGAAACTCCATTAAAAATGTTTTAAACCATGTCACAGATGAACATTCCTTACAGGAGGAGCCCAGGCTGGACAGAAGCAGAGTTCCAGAGGAATTTCCCATGTCAGATGAGCTGTGCCAGGAGAGGTGAGTCCCAGACTCACAAAGGAGCTGAGTTGGAAGGACCAAGAGGATGGAGCCCAGCCCTGGGCAAGGCAGCTCTGGAGCAGCTCCAGGACCAGCTGAACTCAGAGAGGAGCAGCAGCGGAGGGGATGGCAGCAGCCCTTGAACACAGAGCACATTTCCAGCTGGATGGGGTCTGTGTGAGCCCTGATCAGCTGCACACGTGTGGGCAGCACCAGCCCTTTAATTTATCATCATATTGCAGAGGAAACACACTCAGACATTAACCTACCCCAGCTGAGCACGGCGAGGATTTGTCTTCATCAACAAATGGAATATTCAAGGTCTCCCAGAGCCTCTGGTGGAGGAAAACCTTTGTGTAATCTCAATGCCAATCTCAATGCCACAGAAACACAATTTAGGGCTTGACATTATGAGTTATTACAGGCTATTAGATAGGTTTTTTCATTTCTTTTGTTAACTAATGCCTGTCCTCAGAATGAAAATTATATGCAGCAGTATCTCTCCACAATTGCAGGGGGATGATCTAGAGATGGCCATGGAACAAAAAGGCTTGCTGGGGTTTTCAGGGCAGCAAATGCTGCTCAAAATCTCCAGCTTCAACAGCCCTTGTGACATTCCAGAGTTGCCAGGGGCTGCACAGCACCACAGGGAGCACACAGGGGATGACCATGGAACCCCAGCCTGGTCTGTGTGGGAAAGGACCCCAAATCCCACCCAGTGCCACCCCTGCCATGGCAGGGACACCTTCCCCTGCCCCAGGTGCTCCCAGCCCTGTCCAGCCTGGCCTGGGACACTCCAGGGGAACCCACAATCCCTCAGAAATGCTCTTGTTGTTGTTGTTCAAAGCTACAGCCCAAACACTCAATGCTTTGGTGTTTCTCCACCTCAGGGCAGAATTACGTGCTGGAATTTTCCCCCAATAAGGGAAGGTCCCAAATCCCAAATCCATGCATTTTGTGCACTGGGGTTCCCAATATCCCCCTTTTTCAGCCCATGGGGAGGGGCTGAGCACCTCGGGCTCACAGTGCCCATGTTCCCTCTCCTCCCCTGTGCTGTGCACAATCAGCTTTGGGCAGCCTGGAATGCCAGCGTGGGGCTCCTGGGCAGCAGGAACATCTCACTGCTCAGACAGTCAGGTTGTTAGAGAAAGAGAAGCCCCAAGCCCTTACATGTGGGATTTTTTAAAGGGAAATTTGGTGTCCCAAGGTCCAGGAGATGCTGCATTTGCCCATCCAATGGATCTCTGCTCCAGGAAGCCACCCATGAAGTCTGCTTGGCTTTGGAGGGGCTTATTTTATATGGAAAGATAGAGATAAGAAGTATATAAATATATAAATGTATATATTAAATAGTTATATATTGTATATAAATGTGTATCTATTATATGTATAAAGATATATATGAATAAATAAATAAAATATAAAATTAATAAACATATATTTATATATAATATTTATACATATAATGTATGTATTAAATAGTTATACATTATCTATAAATGTGTATATATTATACATTTAAATATATAGATGATTAAATGAACAAAATATAAAATTAATAATTATGAAGATAAATCTATAAATATAGATGTATAAATATATAAAAATATAAAATATATATTTATATATAAATATAGAAATATATATAATTTAGGTTATGGACCAGACCCTTCATTTCTCAGCCTGTCCCAGACCTCACTGCCAAGTGCTGAGGAGTCTCCCAGTCTGCCCTGGGTGATGGCTGCAGCATCCTCCCATGGAAACAGGAATTAAAAGGTTTTCCTTTGCCAGGTGCAGTTGAGGAATGGCACCCACCTTGTGTGTGGCTGAGGGGTGTCTGTTTTTAAGCAATAAACCTTTAAAACCTGCATAAGAAATCAGATGAGCCAAGTGAAAACAGGAAGGGTTTGAGGTTTTTTTCCAGGAGGGAACACATAAGAGTTTGCTTTTAGTGCAGAAGAAATATTGGCAATGCTAAAGGCCCCCTGGACCCCCTGTGTGGAAGGCAGAGTTGATAGGATTGTTAAAATTAAAGCAGAATGTACATATCCCCAGTGCTCGTGCCAGGATGATTCAAAGCCCTGGAATTGTTCTTTCTGGGTTTGTTTCTCCCCAGGCCTGCTTGGAGCAGGTTTGGCTGCGGGCACGGAGACGTTCCCAGAGCCCCCCATGCAGACAGAGTTAACCTCCCCTCCACGGGCACACAGCTCCCCAGCTCTGCCACACTCAGGGCTGCTAATTAAAAGATGCAGCAAACCTCCAGGACTCCACCCACACACCCGAGAGCCGCATGGCAACCTGCTGCTGCTGAGCCCTGATAATGGCCTAATTAATTTTCTGTGAGAGAACAAAGCTGAAAAATCACCTCCGCAGTCCAGCTCCATCTTTGCTGCTGCCCCACATTCCCATGGCTGCCAGGGAGGATGGACAGACAGCCCAGGGCAGGGCAGATGCCAGGGCTGGGCTCCAGGGGCTGGGTTTGGGCAGACTGTATGGAACTGTGACCTGTTCTTTCCCCAGGCCCAGCACCAGCACCATCCAAGCTCAGTCTTGGAATGGTTTGGGCGGGAAGGGACCCCAAATCCCACCCAGAGCCACCCCTGCCATGGCAGGGACACCTCCCACTGTCCCAGGTGCTCCTAGCCCCAATGTCCAGCCTGGTTTTGGGATCCAAGGCAGCCCCAGCTGCTCTGGGCACCTGTGCCAGGGCTGCCCACCCTGCCAGGGAGGAGTAATAGGGATAAAGTTCTGATCCTCTGGAAAGAGGGACTGACCCTGACCCTGCTGCTCCTGCCCAGGTTCCCCAGGTGTCACCTCCTTGGACACGTGTGGCAGCCCAGGTATGGCACCCCAAGGCTCCTGGGCAGGTGGCTCCAAGAGCTGGGCACGTCACCAGGAGTGATGGAAGAGGCCAGGTCCAAAGTAACACAAGAGGGGAAAAGAAAAGCCAGGCTGGAATGTTGGAATAACTTACAGCAGCTCTTCCCCATGGCTCACAAATGGCCCTTATCTCCCCTCCAATCTGCAGAGAGAGCCGTGGCAGGGAAGGGATGAGAGCTCAGCTGAGCACTTTAGGCTAATGTTATTCATAAGCAAGGCTTATCTCCCTTGGTACAGCTTGCATATTTTTATAAATAGCTGCATTCCTTAACCACGCTCAGTTTGGGAGCCCAGAGCTCTGTGTCTCACCTGGTTTCCCAGAGGAGATGGATTGATGGCCACCGTGCAGCTGCCTCCACCAGGGCAGGGTTTCAGCTGGCTGGGTGGATGAACCCTGCACAGCAGCAGCTCTGCAGGTGTGAGAGCAGCAGAGCCAGGCTCTGGCATCCTGCAGCCCCAGCAGCTCTGGCACAGCACCTCCCTGCTCCTGCTCGCTCTCTCCACGCCAGGATCAGACCTGCAAGCAGAACCCAGAGCCTTTCCTTGCCCACACAGCAGAGGGGAGATCCCAGCAGTCCCGGAGGCATTCCTACAACCAGACATGCCAACAGCTTTCCAACCCACACCCACAAACAGGGGAGCTTTTAATTAGCTCCAAATGGCAGATTAAAGTTGGCCACTGTCACTGTGACTTTGTCTACTTCCAAATTTTTCATGGCTCGAAGTAGCAATTTATTGTTTAGTACTGAGAGACTCGGAAAAGTCAAGCTGAGAGTGGTTCCCAGGGAATAAATCATCTCACTGCGATAAACATTTCCCTCAAAATTGCTTCTTCCACAGTTTATTAGACCTTTTATTTTGGAGGAGGCAGTTCCACAAATTTTTCTCTGCAGTTTCAGTGATTGATAATTAAGCTCATGTGGTTTGACTATTTCTGTGATTTCAAAGGCAAGTCTTCATCTCGCCCACCCGACGCTCACCTAAACAACGTGTTCTATTTCAAAATAAGAGAACAATGGGAGCAGGGTGAGAATAGGAGAAGGTTCCTCATGGAAAGGGCTGTCCAGGCCTGGCACAGCTGCCCAGGGCAGGGCTGGAGTCCTGGAGGTGCCCAAGGTTGGACATTGGGGTTTGGAGCAGTCTGGGACAGAGGGAGGAGTCCCTGCCATGGCAGGGGTGGATGAGATGGTCCTGAAGGTCCCTTCTAACACAAACCATTCTAGCTTTTGCTTCATTTTTTACTTATGTAAGCTGAATTTGATTAAACTTGGCCAATTTTTTGGTATTAACAAAATTACGCCAACAGAGCTTCCTCCCCTGAGTTCTCCCACACTCGTGCAGAAAGGGCAGGCATGCCCAGGAATTCTCATCAAGAGATGAGGATTTCTCACACAAAATAGGGAATGGCATCCTTGGTTTATCATATGGGGCACTCAGGATGCTGCAGGTCTTGTCCTGGCTAAGGCAGGGAATTTCAGATTCAAAACCCTCAGCTCTGACATCCTTAGCCCTCATTTCATGGAGCTGCTTTGCCACCTCCTGCTTTGTGTTCCTCACTGCCTGGCAGCACTGCAGCCTTTTCATTCTTAGAAATGGGCCACAACCACTGTAGTCCAAATAAATCCATCTCACCTCTCAACAGAAACAATAAAAAGAGAGATAAGGAACAAAAGCTAAGGGCTCTTTGTCACATGTTCATAAATGAATAAAAGTACATGATGGAAAACTCTGAAACAACATCCAATCACTGGTGGAGCTTCTAAGAGACACATCACTAATGGTTCATTTAACTTTGCAGTATCTTAAACTCCCTCGCTTTGTGAAGCTGGAATTATTTATGAGCGAGTTTATTCTGAGCAGATTAATATTCATTGGGCAGCTGGCAGAAACGTGTGCTCCCACCTCTGTTTGCAGGAGCACAGAGCCCTCACTTTGGAGCTGTGGCCAGGGCTGATTGCAATCAGCATCAGCAGCAGTGAGCTCAGGGGGTGTCTGGGGAAAGGAATCACAGCTCTCCTTCCCCAGGCCTGGCTGGGCAGGAGCAGCTCCTGGGCCCTGCTCTGTGCCTGGCCTGGGGGATGTTCACTCACTGAGGAGAGAGCTTGTCAGTGCTGAGAGCACAGCCCTGGTGGAGCCAGCTCCTGGGGTACCAGAGATGGGTTCCTCTCGGAGTTTAGTTGATAATTGCTGCCCCAAGATATGTAAAAAGTCTCTATTTTGGCCCATGCATCTGAAGAACGAGTCTGGACTCTTCACTTGTCGGTCTTGAGGTGGTTTATGAATTCTTATCTATAAAATTTTCTTTCTGCCCAGCCGAGATCTGCTCAGCAGGGCAGCCACAGGCACTCTTTGTGTTGTCCTTTTATACTACAAACTACATATAACATATTTACACTTAATTCCCAATCCCTATCACCTGTGTTAGACAGTGCACTGCTACTCTAGACCAATCCCAAAGTGCCAGCATCACTGCAGAAAATGGAGGTAGAGAAGAAGTAGAAGATGGACTGGACACGCCCAAGTTCCTCCGTCTTGTCCCCATAACCCCCATTCCAGAAATTCCAAAATCTACATTTTCACCTGGTGATAATTTTGTTATTACACTGTTCAAACCTGTGTGACTTTCAGGTCCTCATACAAAGCTGGTAACTTGCTCCAGGGGTCACAATCAAATCCCCAGGTGCTCTGGGCTGTGTGCCAGGGTCTCTGAGCCCCCCGGCGGGGTCCTCAGTAACTCTGGACACCCAGAGGGATGCACTGAGTTCTGACAGGTTCCCAGTGTTGGTGCACAGCCTGCCAGGCTCCCCAGAGCTCCCTCCCTTCCTTTGGTTATTTACTGCCAGGCACTGGCTTCCAGAGGACCCCTGGTCGTGCAGCCCCTCCTCTGCTCAGTGTCCAGGACAGAGATCCCTGGCAAGGCACAGGACAAGCAGCAGGACTGTCCCAGCTGGGATGCCCAGGGCTGCAGGTCCCTGCAGTGGGGGTTTTCCTTGGAGAAGAGTTAAGAGTGAACTTAGATTCGTTTCACAGGCAACCAGCTATCACCCAGCTCGGGTGGCTTTCCACCTCTACTAACGAGTCATCGCACTCTGCTGGTTTAACTCACAGCCAGACACCCAGCAGAGCCAGCAGGGATCCCAGAGAGGAGGGAGCACAGCACAGCCGAGGAATTAACACACACACAGAGCTCTGTGTGCTGTGGGTGACAAGGGGAAAGTGAGACCAGCCTCCACCAGCCACCACCTGTCCCTGTGCCCAGGGCCCACCCCACCCTGGCTCCGTCCCAGCACCTCCCTGAGCCCAGGGGCTGCTGTCCTCACCTAGAGAAGGAGTTTTGAGGAGTCCCTCTCAGCACTAAGGCATCACTACCTGTTATTTATGTGCTGCTGCTAAATATAGCCAGGGCAGATGCCAGGCACGATGGCCACCCCCTCACATTCCAGCTGATCACAGCAATCACAGGGAAAATAAAGGAACCCAGCCCCACAGCCTATCCCCATCACTGGGAGCCACCAGGGAGACCGTGTTCACAGGGGTCTGAGGATGAGGGAAGAGACGAGGATCTGACTCCATGGTTCAGAAGGCTGGTTTATTATTTTATGATATATATTATATTAAAACTATACTAAAAGCATAGAAGAAAAGATTTCATCAGAAGGCTGGCTAAGAATAGAAAAAGAAAGAATGATAACAAAGGTTTGTGTCTCAGAGAGTCCGAGCCAGCCAGACTGTGATTGGCCATGAATTAGAAACAACCCCATGAGACCAATCACAGATGCACCTGTTGCATTCCACAGCAGCAGATAACCATTGGTTACATTTTGTTCCTGAGGCCTCTCAGCTTCTTGGGAGGAAACATCCTAAGGAAAGGATTTTGAGAAAATATCATGGCTACACGGCAGGGTGTGAGGGCAGGGGAGCAGGCATGGAGCTGGCACATGCAAACACACACTGCAGCCATGGCCTCGCTGAGAGACACAGGAACGGCTAAAACAGGACCTAAAAACCATTTGTGCTCCTGGAAGTGGGTCCTGGATGTCACCAGGACACCTCTGTCACTGCCTCACACACGCCACACTGCTGCTCCTTTGTCACTCAGGGCTGTTTGCCCAAGCCTGGCACTCACTTTGGTCAGCCCAGCAGCAGCAGGACACTCCTGGCGAGCCTTGGCTGTCCATGGGCTGGCTGGGAGCTCCCTGGAGCAGGGCTGGGCACAGTTAAAGAATACAGCAGGGATTTATCCAAGGAAATCGTTCCCTCACAGGACACACCTGGGGCAGGGATGCCGAGAGCTCCCTGGAGCAGAGTTAAAGGATAAAGCAGGGTCCAAGCTGCTGCTGCCTTCCTGCACACGCTGCTGTGGGCTGCAGGGACCCCAAATCCCATCCAGTGCCACCCCTGCCATGGCAGGGACCCTTTCCCTGTCCCAGGTGCTCCCAGCCCCAGTGTCCAGCCTGGCCAGGGACCCAGGGCTCATCTCCTGCACCCTTGAGCACAGACCCAGGCTAACTTGTCACTGTTTTGGCTTTTTCTGCTTCTCCCCACTCTGCCAGGTCCAGGCTGCCGTGGGCAGCTCCAGCCTTGTGCCAATAAAATCCCAACCATCCCAACAAACAACATCATTTGTACTGGCCAGAAGTGAGGCCAGGAGCCCCCCGGCTCATCCTGCCCTTCTTTCTGCTCTCCTGCAGCCCTGCTCCTCCCCAAGCACGCAGCAGAAAAGGAATTTCAGCACATCTTCATAATTTAATATAAAATCAGGTGCATGGGGTCAGTGCTTCACCTGGAGCACTGCAAAGTTCATTCTCATTTGGAACTTTTTTTTCCATTAAGCTTAAACGCCCAGCTTGAGAAAGGGCCTTCCTCACCTCATCCCTCTCCCAAAACCAGAGGGGTTTGGAGAGTCAGGAAAAGGCACAGAGCTACAGAAAACAAAAATAAAACCCATTGGATGCTCAAATTACCCTCTAATTTCTTACCATATTAACAATGTAGAAAAAATTGGTTTTTTCCACCAGCACCATCACTTGTGACCCCCAGTCTCAGCCAAACCATAACATTATTCCCTGGGGACCCTGAAACCAGACAAGTTAATATATGTTAATACAGGATAAATCAACTCATCTTTGAGTCACCTAATGAGCCCAGAGCTTTTGTAATAAGCCTATTTTTGGTCTGGGTATTTATAACTATCCCACCTGAAACTGAAAACAAGGAGCAGCTCATAAACTGATCCAGCATTTGCATAAAAGATGTGGCTGGAGCTGATGCTAATGAGCTCATGGGAGCATTGCACCTACAAGGAAAAGCAAGCAGCAGCCAAGAGTGGCCAAAATCCCAGAGCCCTGAATGTGAGGAGGGGTTTCCTTCAGCACACAGCAAAGAGCTGCCCCTTCATGGCATCCCATGCCTTTGGATGGCTTTCATTTTGGCCAAATTTCTTTTTTCAGTATCCATGGCATGTCACTCATATCTTCCCCTCAAGTTGTGTCTTCCTCCTTGATTTTTTCCCCTGCTTTTGCAACATAAGTGAGATTAGTTTTGGCCTGTTTTGGTCCTTTGAACTGCACTTCATTTCCTCCCAAACCATTTTCTGGTAGTCACTAAATGTCACTGGTGACACTGGTGACACTGGTGGCACTGGTCACCATGGTGGCTCCAGGGCACAGTGTGACACCAGGCTGTGGCTGTGTGTGCTGCATTTGGTCCCTTCATAGCTTTAATTTAAAGGTTTCTCAGCTGTTTGCTGCTGCTTGTGATTGCAGCTGCCCCCACATCTCTGAGCCTGAATTCAGAGCAGCTCGGGGGTCCCAGCACTGGGGGTGCTTTCATGGGGGCCTGGCCTCACCAGAATCCTTCTGCAGGGCTGGGACATTTAAACCTGGGCCCAGAATTAACCCTGGAGCCCCCCAAGCCTGCACAGCCCTCCCAGGCTCCTGACCCGCTGCTCCATCTCCTGCCTTCCCCATCCCACCCCTGTGTACACACATTTTATCCTTCACCTGGGCTGCTGCTCTCATTTCCTGCCCTCCCTTCATTCAGCAGCACCACCACTGGTTATCTCTGCAAAATATTTGCAATTTGAATTAAAACTGTAATTTGGATAGAAGTTGTAATTTGTATAGACATGGTAATTTGTGTAAAAACACATTTCCTCCAGCAAATGCTTTGCTTGGCTTTTATGTTTTCTGGGTTTGGAATACAATGAACACCCTCACTGCAAATCTGCTGTTTCCTTCTGAATTCTTAAAAGGCAGCAAAATGGTTAAGGATTTGTAAACTCTTCTCCTATATTTTCAGAAGTGGAAAACAAATGAAGTGAGTTTCATTTCAGGAGGGTTGGGGTTTGTGGTTTTTTTTCAAATATTCTCCAGGGCAAAATTTTGATGCAGCAGCAGCAGCAGAGTCAGGTTGCCTCACGCATGAGCAGCATCATATATATAAATATATATTAAAATATCTATCTCGGAGGTTCCAGTATTTGAAACCATGCCAGCAACGCTTTCTCTGCTGCATGAATTCCCAGCTGCACAGGGTCAGAGCGTGGGGGGACATTTCCCTGCCTCTGCCCTCGCTGCCTCCTGCAGTGCCCCAGCCTGGCTGGGTGTGCCCGGGCTGGGTGTGACAC
>NW_005054506.1:791658-797235 GCF_000277835.1 Geospiza fortis | reverse complement strand
TGGCAGCCCGCCTGCAGCTCCCGGAATCACAGGGAATCCACACGGAATCTCAGGGAAAAACCTGTGGAATCTCAGGAACTCCTGGATTCACAGGGAAAAACCTGTGGAATCACAGGGAATTCATAGAATCACAGGGAAGAACCCGTGGAATCACAGGGAAGAGCCCATGGAGATCCAGGAATTCATGGAATCCCAGGGAACCCATGGAATCACAGGGAAGAGCCCATGGAGATCCAGGAACTCATGGAATCACAGGAACCCAGGAGATCACAGGGAAGAACCTATAGAATCTCAGGGAAGAATCCATGGAATCACAGGAATTCATGGAATCTCAGGAACTCCTGGAATCACAGGAACCCATGGAGTCACAGGGAATTCATAGAATCACAGAAAACCCATGGAACGACAGAACCCATGGAATAACAGGGAACAACCCATGGAATCCCAGGGAACCCTTGGAACCCCAGCCCGCCTGCCAGGGCACCTGCAGCCCCTGGCACCAGCCCAAGCTGCTCCAGCCCTGTCCCACCCAGCCTGTGGAGCTCTGGGAGGGAGTTTGACTCAGCAGAAGCCGAGGTCTCAGCTGGGTTTGGCTTTTCCCTGAGTTATGGTAGCCATTCATGCACTCTCTGTGTGTTTAAGCAGGAAAAGCAGCAACACACATTCACCTCGTGCACATTCCCTGCTTTCAGTGTGAACTGCAGTGCCACATCAAACTGAGAGCAGATTTAGGGGAATTGGGAATTGTTCCCTGGCAGGGTGGGCAGGCCCTGGCACTGACTGGGAGCAGTTTGGGTGGGATTTGGGCAGGAATTGTTCCCTGGGAGGGGCTGGGATGGAATTCCCAGGGAAGCTGGGTCCCTGGCAGTGCCCAGGGCCAGGCTGGATGGGGCTGGGAGCGCCTGGGATGGTGGGAGGTGTCCCTGCCATGGATGGGCTCTGAGATCCCTGCCAACCCTATTCTTTAACTTTATCATCTACAATGGCTTTTCAACCCAGGCCTCCAGTTTATTTTTTCTTTGCATCAAATCCCTTTGATGACCTCACTGAACAGGAGATTCCAGTGAGGAGTTTTTGGGGTACAGGACAAGAGTTTGGTGAAATAAATATTTTGACAGTAAACAAAATTCTCAATTGGAATATTCTTGTTACTGAGTTTTAAATACCAGCTCTTTTTTTTTTCAGTTAGAAGGTCATCAAATTTGCCAGATAACGTTGAAATGCAAAGTATAGCAGGATTTTTTTCTGCTTTTTGGGGAAATAAAGCATCGTGGAATCACTTTCTCCTGTTTAAATACCATGGGGCAATGAGAGCTGGTGCACTCAGAATGCAAAGCAGGGAAACACTTAGATTAGAACAATTAGTGCAGAAAACATCTGCATCCCTTGTTAACCATAGGGACCATCCAGCAAAAGTGATTTTTTTTTTTAACGTTAATTGGAATTCATTAAAACAACTTTGCTTCAAAGTAAACATTAAAGCCATTTCTGAGCTTTTTATTTCCATGTTTACCTCGTCAGCTTCCATCTGGTTCCGGCTCTCCTGACTTGGAGGGAGAGCTGGACTTTAAAGGAATTATTGCTGGGGCTGAAGGGCTCCAGCCGCTCCCCAGCCCAGCCCTGCCCCCCCCCGGCCACTGCTGCCACTGAGGGGACACCGGGGGTCCCAGCAAGGTGATTTGGGAATCAATGGAACTGCTCCCCCGCCGGCGCTCGGAGGTTTCAGTAGCAGTTCAGTACGGGTTCAGAGCCCACTCTCACCCATTTATCTCCAGAAGCGTTGGCACTCCTGAACCAGGGGTTTGGAATGGAAATGAGGGCATTTCCCAGCAGGACCTGGCCCAGGAGCAGCCCTGAGGGCAGAGCAGGGGAAAGGAGACATTTGTCATCAGAGGCACTTCGGTGACCCTGCAAGGCAATTCCCACCGAGCAGGCTGGCAGCGCTGCCTGCCAGGTCCCACCTGGCTGGAGGGGACCCAGGGCACAGGGCACAGCAGCGTGTCCCTGTAGCTCTGGGATGTCCCCGGGAGGAGACCCCAGCCCTCTCTGGGCTCTGCTCAGGGCTGGCACTGCCTCCTGTGCCAGGGAGCTCCAGGGACCCTGGAATGTCCCCGGGAGGAGACCCCAGCCCTCTGTAAGGGCTGGCACTGCCTCCTGTGCCAGGGAGCTCCAGGCACCCTCCGTGCCCCTCCCAGCCCTGCTGCCAAGCCCTTTCCCAGCACCCCAAGAGACATTTGATCCCTCTGGCCCAGGAGCAGCGAGGTCCCCGACACCCAGAGAGGCACAATCACCTTCTGTGCTCCAGCAGAGCTTGTCCGGTGCGATGGTTCAACACCTGAGAGCAGCTCTGCTTGCAGGGAGCCCTCGGGAGGGATTTAGCCTGGCATCATTAGAGGGCTCACATTCCGTGGGAGAGCAGACGCTTGGAGCATCGCCTCGGATTCACACCTGGCTGAACCAGGCTGGAACTCACAGCAAGCTCAGCCCCCAGGAATGTGCCTGGGAGGGGTCTGGGTGCGCAGCTGTGCCTGCAGACAGCAGCCCCACACACCTGCAGCCTGTGGCTGCATTCTCCAGGGCACCCGACCTGGCATTCACTTCACAGGAGCAGGGATGTGAAGGCAAAGCCCTCGCTGTGAGATGAATACTCGGGAGCTGGGGCATGAGGATTGTTTACCCATAAATCAAATTCCCCTCAAGCCTCTGAGCCTACAGTGGTGCACAGCAGAGCCTCCCCTTCCCTTCCCTTCAGCCAGGATGGGATCCTGCCAGAGCACTCCCACCATGGGCTGCTGCCCCTTCCAAAGGCTCCTTCCCCTTCCAAAGGCTCCTTCCTGCCCTTCCAAAGCCTTCTGCCCCTCCAAAGGCTCCTTCCAAAGGCTCCTTCCTCTTCCAAAGGCTCCTTCCTGCCCTTCCAAAGGCTGCTGCCCTTTCCAAAGGCTGCCTGGGAACCACAGGCACGCATTTCACTAGAGAGTCAGGTGTGAGTTGTTATTTCCCAGAAAACCACAGGCAATTCCATTTGTTTTGGATGGAGGGGTGTCCTGTGCCCCCAGTCCCAGCAGCTCCTGACCCCTGCAGCCGTGGTGCCCTGGCAGAGCAGCTCCCTGACCCCAGGGGACGGCAGCAAACAGCCTGGAGCTGTGCCACGGGGGTTTCCATTGGAGATGGGGAGATTCCTACACTGCAAGGGTGGCCAGGCCCTGGCACAGCCTGTCCAGGGAGCCCCCACCCTGGAGGACTCCACAGACCTGTGGCACATGGAGACCCTGGGTTCTTTGATTCCAAGCACACATCCCTTCATTCTTTGATCTCTCAAAGCCACTCACCCAGAGCCTCTCATCCCAGATTTGCCCCTAGGGCTGAGGCTGCTCTGCTCACTTCAGTTCCTGGGAGCTGAGGGATGCTGGGGGCCGACCGCAGCTCCCTGAATGAAACCTCTGTCATTTTTCCTTTGTACTTAAGCTCCTTCAATTCAATATTTTTGCAAGTCTAAAATTTGTTTTGGAATAATAAGCTGAATACATCTGCAGCTGAGAACGTTTGGCTGCCAACGCTTACCCAGACTATTAAAGGAAGTTTTTTAAAATAACAGCTTTTTCTGACTTCAGCAGCATAATTACACATATGGTCTTAGCAGAGCTCACCTGCAGCGGCACCTGCTTGCAGCAGATTAAAGCTCTCAACCATGTATTTGAGAGAAAAGCCAACCTAGCAGGGGGAATGGGCCCTCCTGCTGGAACCGAGGGCATAAACTGCCTTTCAAGGAGCAGGGGGATGTTTGGGGCTGGGGAAGGGAGGGGAGCAGGCACGTGCTGAGGAAAGGCTGGCAGAGCCACCAGCAAGGGGGCTGGAAGAGGAGTGACCCAGAGATCAGACTGAGACGGGATATTGGGAGCTGAGAATTGCTCCCTGGCAGGGTGGGGATGGGATGGGATGGGATGGGATGGGATGGGATGGGATGGGATGGGATGGGATGGGATGGGATGGGATGGGATGGGATTGCCAGAGCAGCTGGGGCTGCCCCTGGATCCCTGGCAGTGCCCAAGGCCAGGCTGGACATTGGGGCACCCTGGGACAGTGGGAGGGGGCCCTGCCATGGCAGCGGTGGCTCTGGGTGGGATTTGGGGTCCCTCCCACCCAACCCATCCCCTGAGTGCAGGAATTCAAGGCTGAGCCCTCCTCCCCAGGACGCTGCCTGTGTGTGATGATCCCCCAGGTCCTTTCCCAACTCCCCGATTGCAGGGTGCTATTTTTCCCCGCAGAGACACCCAGGAGGAGGAGGCTGTGCCAGAACCCTCTGCCTTCTGCTGTGATTTAGTTGTGCAACAGCCCCGGGAGGAGCGAGAGAAATCCTCCCACCGCATTCCAGAGTTCAGAGCGGAGACATGACAACGAGGATAAACAGGTATTCACGGGGAAAAATAGAACCTCATTTTCCTTATCTGCCTTCAAAGTGGCAGCAGGAGCAGGAGGAGTGAAAGGATGCCCTTTAGAGGCAGCCCAGCCCTCTCCCTGCTCTGTAACCGAGCAGCAGCTGCCCTGACAACGAGCAGAATAATGGGCTGGGAGCAGCAACGTGCAGCTTCTGCCATTTGTTCCTCTGAAGAATGGAAAGAGGTGGTGAAGAATTCTCATCCCAGTCTGTTCAACAGCTCTGCTCACCCCCTCAGCAGTTAACTCCTTTCTGCTCCTTCCCTGGGAGCACTGGGAGCAGCTCTTCTGAGGGAATTTGTAGATAATGTCGTCATTGCTTTCTTTCCCCCGAAAAGTTCAAAGTTTGCAGACAATTCTCACTGTGTTTTTCTTGGCTGTGACATTTGGGTTTCTGAAGGCAGCTGAGACTGAAGATGTTGACAAACCTCCCCACTCATCACTTGGTACAAATACTTCAACATAATCCAAGGTGTTTTAAAAGCTCCTTACAGGAAAACTCCCAAATCCTTGTTTGTCCTGAATCTCCAATTGCAGCTTTCCTTCCCCTTCAGATGGAAAAGGACCAAGATCTTGGGATGCCCCAGCTTGGCATCACATTTAACCCCTTCACCTCCCTGACCCTTCTCTTGAAAGGACTGGATGTGGCCTTTTCTAAGATAATATTGCAGATTTTCTGCCACTCCACGGGCAGGAGCTCCCCCCGTGCCATCTGGAGTTGCTGTCAGGCTGTGAGGAGCAGTGTCACAGGGATGATGGATTATCCATGGCAAACCCAGCTGGCTGCACACGTTCAGAGCACTCAGGGTCTGTGAAACGGTGCTGAGGAGCTGGAACCATGGAGAGCAAGGCTGGAGGGAGATGGGTCCCACAGGGGCCCCTCAGATGCCCCCAGATCCAGCCCCAAAGCCTCTTCCCAAGCCCCTCGTGGTGTGCTCAGAGGTGGAAGCTCTGCACTCCCAGAGCCTGCCCTGCCCAGGCTCTGCCCAGGGAAGGTCAGTGCTGGGCTGGCAGCCTGGGGCAGCACTCGGGGCTGGGATCAGGCTCTGGAAGGGCCACAGAGAGGGGTCCAGCCCAGGCCAATAAGGCACAGAGGGCCCAAATGGCCTCTCCTGCCCCGGCCAGGGGTCCTGGCACTTGTGT
>NW_005054506.1:781305-791390 GCF_000277835.1 Geospiza fortis | reverse complement strand
GCACCTGTTGCATTCCACAGCAGCAGATAACCATTGGTTACATTTTGTTCCTGAGGCCTCTCAGCTTCTCAGGAGGAAAAATCCCAAGGAAAGGATTTTCCATGAAACACGTCTGCGACCCTGAGCTCTGAGCAGGCACCCCAGAGCTGCCCTGCCAGCCCCGTCCTGCCCCTGCCCACCTGCGTCTCCCCCTCCCAGCCCCTCTGGCTCATTTCTTGTCTCCAGGCTCTGCCTGGCCCACGGGCAAGGCTCAGGTCCCTGGCAGGGCAGGACAGATTTATCCCAAGCCCTGCTGAAACAAATGGTGACTCTTTCAAGTCCCCATCGCTGCTGGGAGCAGGGGGAGCAGTAAATCCCTGTTAGCTGGGGCTTGCTGCAGCGATGGAGTCCATATATCAGCCAGGCACAGCCCTGTGCTGCATTATTAAAGATCTGTTATTACACTGCATTTCTGAGCTCAGATAAAGCCCACCAAGCAGCTGGGGCCTGTTTGCTTGGTGTTAGACTTCCTGATAAGCAAAGAAAAAGTGATATTAAAACATCCTGCTGAGAAATTTCCTGTAATAAGGAGATGGAGTAGCAGATAACAGAGCCACCCATAAAACATTTTCTGTGTATGGCTTTGGAAGCAACTGATAAAGTCGCTGATAGGTGAATCCCACCCTCCCCTTTGCTGTTCCTCCCTCCTAAGCCCCAGGAGAGATTCATGGAGGAGGCTGCAAAGTGCAGAGCAATCCCCCCAAGGAATCATTCAGCTCTGCCAAGCATCTTCAGCACAAACCCTGCGAGCTTATTGATGCAGTATTGCCATCAAATTTCATTTAGCAGAAGTCAGATGGAAGAAATTCTGCATCTCTTCAGGCTGGGCTGCAGAGCAGAAGGAACAGAGCAGGAGGATGGCTTGGGCTGGAAGAGATCCTGTAAGGATCCTTTAAGGTCACCTATTGCCTGCCATGGGCAGGGACACCTTCCTGTCCCTCCATCCTTGTCCCCAGTCCCTCTGCAGCTCTCCCGGAGCCCCTTCAGGCCCTGCCAGGGCTCTGAGCTCTCCCTGGAGCTGCTCCTCTGCAGCCTGACTGGGAGTGCAGCTGCACAGCCCAGGACAGGGCATTCACACCTGAGCAAGCCCTTGCTTGCTTTGCAAACAGCAGCTCTTGTTCTCCTGGGCAGAGCTGGAGAGCAGAGGAGAAAACAGCAGCTCAGCTCCCCTGAGTGCTTTGCCACCCCTCCTGCAGCCCTGGTCCTCCCCTGCTGGCTCCTGACCATCCCCAGGGTGGGTTCTGGAGCAGGAAAACCCTGGGAGCTGTCAGCACGGGCTGGGGCAGCCTCAGAGGGGCCAGCTCCGAGCTCCACATCCCCATCAGCCCGTCTGGGAAGTGTGGAGGGAACGGCAGGCACCTGGCCAGGCTCTGCCTGGAAATGGGCTGTCCTTGGGATCATGGAGCTGCTGCTGGGGCTGCTGGCACCTTCCCAGTGCCCCCAAACTGGGGCTGCTGGCACCATCCCAGTGCCCCCAAACTGGAGCTGCTGTCACCTTCCCAGTGCCCCCAAAGTGTGCCCACCTGCCCAGAGCTTTGTTCAAACCCAGCAGCTCTGAGTGCCTGGTGGCTGCTCTCCCCTGGCACAGGTGTGGTATTGATCTGGCTTATCTAAGTGGCTTCAGAGGAGGAAACATTTCTCTTTTTGTGCTGCTCATTTGTGGCTCTCCCTAGCACGAGAGTGTGCTGCCTATTACTTTAATTGACTGAGTTTTAAACAAGTTTCAGTGTAACTGGAACGAAACTAACTTCAAAAGGCTTGATCAGCTTCAAGTCTCCTCCTCCCCCCATCCCTTGCTCATTCTCACCCAAGGGTGACCTTGAGGTCTTCTCTTGTGGATTTGAGGGTCAGGAAATGAAGCTGCCAACATTTGCACTGCCCTGCTCCAAGCAAAAGCTTATTCAGATTTAAGTTGCCAGTCTCATTATCTCAGAGGATGTTTTCCTGCTCCTGGAGCCAACAAAGATGCTGCTGCTGAAGGGAAAGCAAAGTCCAAAGGAGATGGTCATAAGCCTTTTAATCTTCATCACTTTTTTTCCCTGACTCTGGCCTATTAAAATGAACTCAAACCTTTGGTGTCCCACAAAGGAGAGCCTGGATGCATTCTCCAAAGGAGCTTTTCCCTGTAATGAGGGGCTCAGAATAACCAACCACCAACAGAACCAGCCCCATTAAAGTCTAAAAGAAGAAGGGAAGACTGCGAGTGCTCTCTGAAGAACAGAACACCCTCAGCTCTGAGCAGTCGGGGCTGTGATCAGGGCACGGGGGATCAGGAGCTGCCCAGGGAGCTGCTCAGACACACAAACACAGTCAGGGCCCTGGGATGGGAGCACAGGCACCTGTTTGGCATGGCCTGAGGGGTTCATGCCCAGCCCTGAGGAACATCCCCTCGGGAGCTCCCCCGGGAACACCAGACTGATCTGCTCCTGGTTTACACCAGCACCAAGAAAGGATCCCACCCAGAGCCTAAACACCATTAGAAGATTTTTTTTTTCCCCAAATAAAAATACTTTCATTAAAGTCTTCTCCACTCTCAGGGGCGGTTCACTTTCCTTTAGATCCTTACGTCTCAAAAATAGCAAATTTAGCATCAACCTTAGCATAGAATGAAGTGAGAACAAAACCTTATGGAAAGACAAAAGGCAGCACGGGGGAAGAGCCCTTCTGAGCAGTATTGCACTGTTCCCTCCCCAGCCAAGGCTGCTCAGCTCCCCTGAGCTGCTCCCTGGCATCCATCACACACTCTCACCTGTTGGTTCGGAACCCAAGGCCAAACCAGCCCCAACAGCTTGTCTGTGCAAAGGCAAATCAGCCTCAGTCCACACCAAGTGAGACTAATTTATTTTTCCTTAATTAATCACCTTCATATCCTCCCTCCTCAGGCTCAGCCAATGAGGTGTAAATTGCTGGGGCAGATGCGCTCTCTGGGCTAAATTCCAAACTGGATGTTGCTCAGAAAGCAGGAAGCACTGAGCACATCACAGGGAGCCCACCCACCCTGGGGGCTTTGCCGAGGACATTCTGCCCACATTCCTTATCTGAGGATGGCAGATTTTGTTCTCAGGAGCAAAACCCTGAGTTCAGCAAAGAGCTGAGGGGTCAGAGCACCCAGGAACACAAGCTGGGGCTTCCACTGGCCCAGGCTGCTCCAAGCCCTGCCCAGCCTGGCCTGGGACATTCTGTGCCAGGGCCTCCCACCCTCACAGGGAGGGATTTCCCTGGTACAAACTCTGAACCCTCCTTCAGCTCCAGGCTGTGCCCCCTCATCCCATCCCCTTGTGTGCTGTCCCAGGTTCCAGGGATAAACCAGGGGGGTTTTACTCCCTTCCCCACAGAAATGAGGGGCTCCAAGCTCATTCCCAGGATTATTTTTACAGATAGGATCTCCGGGGATGCAAATTGGAAAATTAGTGTTCAGTCACCCACAGGAACACACACAGACACAGCGCAGGGCTGGAGGTGCAGCCCCAAGGGGACTCCCCTGGTGTGCCACAGCTTCATCACAGGCACTGATTTCCAATGACAGCGCCGAGGGAAGTCCATGGATTGTCATTAATTGCAGAAAAACAGACTGGGAAGGTGTGGAGCCAGGCCAATACTCACAGGCTGAGGCTTTGGAGAGCCCCATCGTGCTGGAAGCTCCATTGCATTCAGCACAACCCAGATCAATGCCATATATTTGAATTAAACGTGCATTAATACCCCTGTAAAGGACTGGGGCCATCCAGTCAATTTTTGGATTGTAAACACAGCCTTTGTTAATCTAGTAAAAAACCCCATTTCTCTGTCAGCCCTAAGTCTGCCGGTGAAACTGCACCGAGCTCAGCTCTTCAGTCGCTCCCATCCTGTAATTATTCATCAAACTGACAGCATAAAGATCCTTTTTATCCATCTTCTATTTCATCTAGAACTATTCCAGTGGTTTGTGAGCAGCAGCCTCAGCAGGCTCAGGACTTTGCTGATGATACTGGCAATAAATAAACGCTGGCAATCCTGGCTGCAGGGGAAGGCAGAGCCTGTGCCATACATTACCCACTTCTCCTGCTCAGAGGGTGAGGGGGTGTTAATATTAAATAATTCATGTTTTAAATGGATTCCCCAGCCTCACAAACTACACAGGTGAGATCCCCACACTCTACAATCTTTTACCCAACTCTCTCTAAGTGAGAGTTCTTCTCTCTCCAGTTGAGTTCTCAGAGTTAGGCCGGGTTTAACCCTTCCCAGCCATGATCTCCTGAGGCCAAACCCAGACTGGGCTGGAGCCGCACTGAGGGAGCAGCAGAGCACGGGGATGAGGGATGGGCCCTACCCCACACGGCTGAACTAGGGCAGCAAGGGACTGGAGATGCTGGTCCTGAGCGGGGTCCTGCTCTGGGAAGGGGCAGCAGCCTGGGTCTGAGGCCTGCCCTGTGACAGTGCTCACAGGGGTCCCAGGGTGAGGGAAGGGACGAGGATCTGACTCCATGGTTCAGAAGGCTGATTTATTATTTTATGATATATATTACATTAAAACTATACTAAAAGAATAGAAGAAAGGATTTCATCAGAAGGCCAGCTAAGAATAGAAAAGGAATGGAATGATAACAAATGTTTGTGACTCGGACAGAGAGTCTGAGCCAGCTGGGCTGTGATTGGCCATTAATTAGAAACAACCACACGAGACCAATCAGAGATGCACCTGTTGCATTCCACAGCAGCAGATAACCATTGGTTACATTTTGTTCCTGAGGCCTCTCAGCTTCTCAGGAGGAAACATCCTAAGGAAAGGATTTTTTTATAAAAGGTGTTTGTGACCCCTGGGGACAAAGAATCAGGGAACCATGGAAGGGTTTGGGTTGGGAGGGACCCCAAATCCCACCCAGTGCCACCCCTGCCATGGCAGGGACACCTCCCACTGTCCCAGGTGCTCCCAGCCCCAGTGTCCAGCCTGGCCTTGGGCACTGCCAGGGATCCAGGGGCAGCCACAGCTGCTCTGGGCACCTGTGCCAGCTCAGGGTGGCCATGGGACCACCCCGGGTCCAAGGAAAGCTCCGGGTGGGACACGGAGCAGGCTGGGTGACAGTGACGGCCCATGAGCAGGGGCAGCTGAGCCCAGCTGGAAGGAGAGAGCTCTGGGTTTATTCCCCTGGAAGGAGGCAGCGCTGGGTTTATTCCCCTGGAAGGAGGCAGCTCTGGGCTTATTCCCCTGGAAGGAGGCAGCTCTGGGCTTATTCCCCTGGAAGGAGGCAGCTCTGGGTTTATTCCCCTGGAAGGAGGCAGCTCTGGGTTTATTCCCCGTGCCCGGGGGCTGCAGGGCAGGAGCTGAGCGGGAAGCAGAGCCAGCTGAGGCCTCAGCATCCCCATCCCAGTCCTGATTGCCCAGCCCATCCATCTCGGTAATTGCCAAGGCCATTAGAAACAGCAGGGGCTGCACCGAACACAGCGCTCCTTTTATTTACCTGCCTCAGAACGCCAAATTCAAATTACCTTCATTTGAAGGGGAATGGGATGAGCGCTGGATGGTCGGCAGCCAGCAGCAGGGATGTGTGGCTGTGCTGTAATTATCCTAATTGCTGTTTGCAGAAACAAACGGGATGAACTGTCAGCGCTGGGGTGTGAGGGGGCTGGACAGACCCGCAGCTAAAGCTTTTCTGACTCATTTTTCTGAGCCAGCTGGTCCGGCCTCAGCCCCAGTGTGCAAGTCCCACAGTTCCCATGGGAGCATTATTCCAGCATCATTCCAGCCCTCTCCTCTCACCACAAGTGTTTTCCTGGCCTCCAGAGGTTTTACAAGCAGCTGCACATTTCTGTTCTGCCATTTCCAGCCTCTGACCAAGCTTCACCAGTATTGTTCCCCTTACAGACACCACTGAAATGGGACACACCAGAAGCAGCTTTATTCCCGCAAACTTGGGGCATTTTAAGGACTTTGTGGCACCACAGTGATGAGTTTTCCTCGCTGTGATTGGGAACTGGCAGCAAATGGTGTTCACCTAAAATTAGTGCCCCAAGCCTCCCAAGGGAACCCTGTTATTGCACTCAGACATCACAGGATTAAATAACATAAAACTCTTTTCAGAACTGCTACAGTAAGGATTTCATGCCATAGAGGAAACCCAGAAATAATTGCTCTAGACCAGCTTTAAATGTCAGTACTAAGCCAAGCACAAATTTCTGCAAGACCTCCCAGAAAAGCAGTTGGATAACTTGCAGAGCAGCTTTTTGTCAGATCACCTGGGCTGGAAATAACCGAAAACCAGGACCTCCTTCACCTTATTGACTGCCACAGTTCTGGGGATTTAAAAGTGTCATTACCTGAATTTATCCCTTGGCATTGATATTTCCTTTCTATCATTTAGGGCAAGGAGAAGCAAATTTCTTACTTGAAAAACAAATTCCTCTAAGTAGAGGACGCTTCTCTGCTGAAACATTTCAGCTCCCAATTCAGTGCAGCAGAATTATTTATTTAGCAGAGAAATTCAATATCGGGGTGGTTTCCACAGTCTGAGCCACCGTTTTTGGGATGGGGAGCAGTGACCCTGCCCAACCCTGAGTGTGTGAGGATGGAGCAGGGAAAACCCACCCGGGACACTGGCATTGCACCGGGATGGAGCAGGTTAAACCCACCCGGGACACTGGCATTGCACCGGGATGGAGTGGGTTAAACCCGCCCGGGCCACTGACATTGCACCGGGATGGAGCGGGTTAAACCTGCCCGGGACAAACGTTCCTACCGCTGTTCCCGAGCAGCTCTCCAAGGTCCTGATCCCGGCTCTCCCAGTCCCTGATCCCGGCTCTCCCATTCCTGATCCCGGCTCTCCCAAGCCCTGATCCCGGCTCTCCCAAGCCCTTATCCCGGCTCTCCCAAGCCCTCATCCGTGTCCATCCCAGCCTCCCAGGGCTGACCCGAGCAGGAGCTGGGCTCCAGGATCTGTGATGTCCAGCTCAGGTCACTGCCGGGGCTGTGGATAAGAATAATAATAAAAATAATGATCAATATCAGGCTAAAGGCAATGAACGCTCCGGAAAGCTGGGCTTTGGAAAATATTGTGTGGCTCGAGCCTCAAGCTAATCCCCACACAAAATTGCAGTGCTGGCTTAGGCTGAGTGTGGAACAAATGCTCTGGCTCCTGGAAAATCTCCCTATGAACAGATATTACCGATATCGATCAGCACAAATTAAATATCAAATTAAAGCCTCCCAGATTACTGAGCTCAGACTTTGGAGGCACAGAAGGAAGCCAAGGAAGATTTCCATCAAATCACTCTTCCCATGGCAGCTGTGGAGCTCCTGGCCCTGCACAGCCCCATGAAAGCCCCACAGGGATCCAGGGGCAGCCACAGCTGCTCTGGGAATCCCATCCGAGACCCTGCCCACCCTGTCAGGGAACAATTCCCAATTCCCAATCTCCCATCCATCCCTGTCCCCGGCATTGGGAGCCATTCCCTGTGCCCTGTCCCTCCATTATGTAGGAATAAACTCCATTACATAGGAACAAACTCCACTACATAGAAGTGGGCAGACACACCTGGGACAACACCCTTATTTTGGGAACAGAGCTCCCAGTCAGTGCCCCATTCCCACCCTGGGGAACCACAGCTGCTCCTCTCCCTCCTCCTTCCCAGCTCTGGGAGGGACACCTGCACCAGCCAGCTGGGGAATTTCAACCCAATTACCTTGGCAGGCACAAAGGGGCAGCTGTCATTAAGGTATTGACTAATTGTGTTTCAAGTATTCCAAGTGACATTGAAAACTTCAGCAGCTTTGTCTCCAGCACAAACCAAAAGCTAACTCCAGCCCCTCCCAAATCCCCCCATGCCTGTCTAAGTGTGCTCTGCACACTTCACACTGGAAAAATTGGAGTTTGCCTTTCTGTTGAAGTGCTGTTGTAGTGTTGGGCTGTAATGCTGAATTTGAGGCTGGGGTCAGAGTTCTGTGTTCCAAATCCCAGCCCCACTGAGGGATGGGGCTCCTTTATGCCTTTCCTGAGGCTCTGCCCTCCCTGTGGCACAGGGGACAGGGTGGAACTGCCCCAGCACACCCAGTCCTGTGTGAATGTGAGCACAAACACCCCAGCCCCTCTCTGCATCCCAGGGACCAGGACACAAACACAGCTTTGGCCCTGCTGCTTCTTCCAAACTTCCTGTCCCACGCTGGATTTCAAACCTGGAATTTTCAATTCCAATCTCATTATTTCTGTCACCAGCCCTCTCATTCCAAGGAGGGTTTCCCTCCCTGCCTGATGACACATGCCACGCCCTGCAGAGGGGTTTGGACAGACACCACACTGTCCCTGGCTCCTCCTGCAGCTGAACAGGAGCTGAGAGAAGGGGAGGCTGCTCCTCACCCACCTGGGGGTGCAGCTCTTGAGCCCTGAACTCGGTGCCAGGGGAGAATTCCTGTTCTCCAGGGAGCACCTTGTCCTAGGACCATGGAATCCCAGATGGTCTGGGTGGGAAAAGACCTCAAAGCTCACCCACTCCCACCCCAAACCCCACCCAGTGCCACCCCTGCCATGGCAGGGACACCTTACCCTGTTCCAGGGGCTCCCAGCCCCCATGTCCAGCCTGGCCTTGGGCACTGCCAGGGATCCAGGGGCAGCCACCAACACCCTGAAAAAGCGTTGCTGTTTGGATAAAAAAATGAACTTTAGGGGCTTGTCACAGAGCTGTGCTTTGTGAAGCGTTGCTGTGGCTGGGCTGAAGAGCAGCTCCCTGGGGAAATCTGCATTTCAGGAAAAATCTGCAACTGTTCCAGTGCATTCTTGCTTTATTCCTGAGATCCGAGCTCCTAGTTTGGATAAGTCACTTAAGGCAGGAGAGTTTAAAGCTGCTGGCAGCAGTTTTGTTTAATGGCCCATTGGGCAATGTCAGCTTAGCCCATGCCGTTCATTGTTAATGAGCTGTCAGCTCCTGCTACCTCTGCCTTAAACATTGAACAGGGTGAGCTCGCTGAAACACTTCCCTGAGAGCCAGGAGGAGAGCTCACCTTCATCTGTACAGAACCTGGGAAGGGTTCCAGTGGGAAGAGCCCTCCCAGGCCAGGGCTCCAGGTGTTCCCAGCAGTGCCAAGGCTGTGGTTGTTACACCAGCAAGGTTAACTCATTCCAAATGCAGGCCTTGAGGAATTCTGTGCGTTTCTGACATCCAAACCAAAGTGAGCGAGTCCTTCAGAGCATGGCTCCCAATCAGCACAGTGCCATTCCTAATTAGACTGATCCGTGGCAAACAAATCCCAGGATCACAGTTCCTTTAAATGCCACTTGTCACACGTCAGGTTTCTCTGATTCTCGGTGGGGCTGGAGCACTCAGGCAGGAACAGCCCTTCAGGTGTCATTAAATCCATCTGGAACTGGCCAACACAAAATAGCCTTGAGCAACCCGTGCAGCCCCATCACTGGGGCCAGTGTGGGGCACACCTCAGGGGACAGCTGGGGAAAAAATGGGGATTTTTGGCCAGGAGGTGAAAGTCAGCTCTTTTCCATAAAGCTGCTCTGTTTTTGAGGAGGTGGTGGGTCCGTGGTGTGTTTGGGTCCCCAGGAATATCTCCTGTCAGCAGTCACAGCCAGAACTGCAGCCAAGGGGTCTGTGCTGACCCGGCTGGGCACTGCCTGCCTGAGGGCAGAGCTGGAAAATCCCCGTGGTGCCCACTCCAGAGCTGGGAGCTCAGCAGCAGGAGAGGAGCAGAGGCAGCCCCAGGCTGTCCTGAGGCTGGGCAGTCACTGCTGAGCAGGACACATGTTCCAGATTGCAAGGCAGGATGGATTCCATTACCGTCTGTATGGCAGTTGTCTTCTGTCATGTGGGCAGTTTGCCTTATCTCTCTCTGAGTGATCACAACCTCTTCCTTCTGGGGAGACACCTGCTGATAACAGCCATTGAATGTCCCTGCATGGCTGATAAGAACTACAGCATCCCATTGGGAGATGTGAGTCCACAGGGAGGAGCCAAGCATCCCTACCTGGATATAATCTGGAGATCCTGGAACACCAGCACAGCTTCTGCACTGGATTGCCCAGAGGAACAGCAGCTGCCTCTTCCCCTGGCTCTTCAGAAGAAAACTACAG
>NW_005054506.1:776688-781295 GCF_000277835.1 Geospiza fortis | reverse complement strand
TTACTGCATTGTTTATTTTATCTTTTTATTTTCTTCCCTATGAAAGAACTGTTATTTCCTGCTCCCATATTTTTGCCTGACAGCCCCTTAATTTCAAGTTTATAGCAATTCAGAGGGGTGGGGAGGGTTCACATTTTCCATTTCAGGGGAGGCTCCTGCCTTCCTTAGCAGACTCCTGTCTTTCCAAACCAAGATAACACAGCAGCCCTGGGAGCAGCAGGACAGCAGGGAGGGCACAGCCTGCAGAGCCAAGCCGAGCCTGGCAGCAGCTCCAGGCAGGCTGGGCGGGGTTCAGTCCCTGCTGATGTTTGGTTAACCCGAATCCCTTTCCCCAGGTGCCCATTCCCCACCCTGGACAGTGTCAGAGGCACTGCAGGGCAGTGACACAGATCAGGCAGGTCCCTGAGCCCAGCAGGGGAGGCTCTGCCAGGGCAATCTGCAATCAGGACAGAGCAGGGAACAGCAGAAAATCGTGAGGAAATTCTGTTCCCATGGAGTTTTCAGCTCAAGAGGGTCAGACACATGGACACCTCCATGAGCCTCGTGGGTCCTGCATGAAAAGCAGCTCAGAGCTGTGGGAAGCTGTCACAGACATCTCTTATGAAAAATCCTTTCCTTAGGATTTTTCCTTCTGAGAAGCTGAGAGGCCTCAGGAACAAAATGTAACCAATGGTTATCTGCTGCTGTGGAATGCAACAGGTGCATCTCTGATTGGTCTCATGTGGTTGTTTCTAATTCATGGCCAATCACAGCCCAGCTGGCTTGCACTCTCTGTCCGAGTCACAAACATTTGTTATCATTCCATTCCTTTTCTATTCTTAGCCAGCCTTCTGATGAAATCCTTTCTTCTATTCTTTTAGTATAGTTTTAATGTAATATATATCATAAAATAATAAATCAGCCTTCTGAACCATGGAGTCAGATCCTCGTCCCTTCCCTCACCCTGGGACCCCTGTGGACACCACCACAGGAAGCAGCAGTTTGAGGCACTGTCCCAAAGCCACTCCTGATGGAAAGGGCCCTGGTTCTGGGGTGCTGGTGTTCCCCCAGGGTCAGCAGAGCTGGGCCCAGCCCTGAGCAGAGGGCACAGAGCCCCCCCAGCTGCCCCAACCCCAAGGACAGTAGGTTCATGCTGGGGAGCAGAGCTTGGGGTGCTGCTCACTGGAGGGACTGTGAGGAAGAGCTTCACTGAGGCAGGAGCTGCATTTCAGGGATTCACAAAGGGACCTCATGGACTGAAAGCAGAGGGAAGGAATTTGAAGACTATCAGTGGTGAGGGCAGGAGAGCAAGTCTGGGAGGAGCAGGGAATCACAGAATTCCTGGATCAAAAAGGTTGTAGAGCATCTCTGGGATAACCCAGTCCCAGCCATGCCTGATCCCCACCTTGTCCCCAGCCCAGAGCACCAAGTGCCACCCCCAGGCATCCCGGGGACACCTCCAGGGGTGGGCAGCACCATGGAAGAGAGGGAGTGTCAGAGCTGTCCAAGGGAGCCGTGGGTCTGGACATCTGCCCTTGATAAAATCCAGAATCCAGCCTGGTTTGTGTGACTGTGTTCACAGGGGTCCCAGGGTGAGGGAAGAGATGAGGATCTGACTCCATGTTTCAGAGGGCTGATTTATTATTTTATGATATATATTACATTAAAACTATACTAAAAGAATAGAAGAAAGGATTTCATCAGAAGGTTAGCTAAGAATAGAAAAAGAAGGAATGATAACAAAGAGAGTGAATGAATGACAGAGTCCAAGACAGCTGGGCTGTGATTGGCCATGAATTAGAAACAACCCCATGAGACCAATCACAGATGCACCTGTTGCATCCCACAGCAGCAGATAACCATTGGGTACATTTTGTTCCTGAGGCCTCTCAGCTTCTCAGGAGGGGAAATCCTAAGGAAAGGATTTTCCATAAAAGATGTCTGCGACAGTTTGGGCTGGAAGGGACCTTGGAGATCATCCAGTGCCATGGGCAGGGCCCTTCCCCTGCCCCAGGGTCCAAGCTGGCCTTGGGCACTGCCAGAGCTCCTTTCCACCCCTCAAGGTCCCTTCCAGCCCACCCCAGGCTGGGATTGTGTTCCCCTCTCCCAGGAATGTGACACAGTCCCAGCCCTGCCAGGAAGGAGTCCTGGGGGCTCTGGAGTCCAGGGCTGACTCACATAACAGGTGAGTCACTTTCCTCTCAGGTAGGAGCTATTTTTAGGAGAATTACTCACTCCAAGTGTTGATGGTTTGTATGAAACAGTTAGACATCTAAGTTCAGAACAAAATATTGTAGAAGCCTTGCACAAATACCGTGTTTTCCTACTTTAAAGGCAATTGTCTGAAATTAATTCACATGTGCTCAAAATCCGTAAGCAAAGCTTGACAGTTACAAGAATTTAAAGCGAAATTTAAAGGCAGCATTAACAAAATCAGGGAACATGAAGCATCCATGGGAATTTCCAGGCTATGGAAGCGATTTAATAAATGTGGCTCAAGAGGACAGCTCCAGGGCCTCCTGTCCTCCCACTGCCCCCATGGCTCTGGTCACCCAAGGATTACAATCTCCTGTTTTGGCTGCAGCAGCCTCCCTACGTTTTCATGGCTGGATCTGATTCCCATCATTTGGGGTTGCAAGGGAGCGCCTCAGCCCTGGCCTTGAAACACCCTAAAAATGCATTGAAAATATCCTAAAATGCACTGAAATATCCTAACAAATGCTTTGAAATGCCCTGATAAATGCATTATTCACATCTGGCTCTCCAGAAAAATAGCAGCCATCCCAAAAGGAATATTTCTCAGGAAATAAAGCAACAACACAAGGGATTACCTGGGTGAAGTTTCCCCGAGCAGCACATCCATTGCCAAATGCCAATCCCCATCCCAGGGCTTGGCTCCAGCAGCTCCACCTGGGTTTGTGCTCCTTCCTGGAGTTCCTGTGAGCATCCAACAGCCTGAAACACACACGGGATCAATTTCAAAGCGGGAAGAGGAAAAACAGAAGGAACCCAAGTCCTGGAGCAACTTTTGAGCAGATAGGAAATAAAACAAGCAGCAAAAGTCAGGCAGGAAATCCCGGGACTCAATGCCTTAAAATTAATGACTCAGAATGACTTTCAACATTTTTATCAATAATGAACTAGGGAGGAGTTAATGACATTGTTGGCCTCTTCTCCCAGATCTGGCCAAATGAGAAGAGGAAACGGCCTCAGGTTGTGCCAGGAGTGGCTCAGGCTGGATATTGGGGGAATTCCTTCCCTGAAAAAGGGCTCAGGCTGGACACTGGGGGAAATTCCTGCCCTGAGAAAGGAAAAGGGCTCAGGGCCTGGCCCAGCTGCCCAGGGCACCCCATCTCTGGAAGTTTCTAGAACCAGCAGAGGTGGAGCTTTGTGATGGGCTCTATTGGCATGGAGGGGTTGGGTGCAGTTTGGGATGGTGAGCTGGAGTGTTTTCTCCACCCTGGTGATGCTGTGGCTCCATGAAGCTCCCCCTGCTCAGGGTGGGATGGTGCCAAGGACAGAGCTGGTGCCAAGGACAGGCTCAGCACCTGTCCCCGTGCCCAGGGACAGCAGGGCAGGCCCAAGGCTGGCTGAGGGCACCTCTGCCAGGTGCAGAAAACAGCCCCAGGTGTGGCCAAGCCCCCATGACAGGGCTCTGTGAGGACAGCTGGCCTGGAACAAAAAAAGAAAAGCAACTGTAGGACAAAAGTGGGAGTTTCTCCCTGCCCTGAAAAGCCTCCACACATCCCACACCTCCATTAGGGCTGCTGCTCATGGGACCTGAGGCCCCACTTCAGCTTTCAACCATTTCAGACACAAATAATAGAAAATTTCTAACTCAAAAGGATAATCTCCTGTCAGAAAGAGAACAGCAGGCACGGTGAACGCTTTAAAAGCTTTGGAGATACAAAGATTTATTGTATTTCCCAACAAGCCAGAAGCTTTGATTAAAGGTTAAAAATAGAAAATAGGGATAGAATTAAGTTGTAAAAGATCCCCCTCAAAAAATAATTTTTATACTGTTGCTATGGTTTGAAATGTTTTCACAGTAAGTCTCATTTTTCCTTTTAAAATTGACCAGAATTCATTTTTTAATCGACTCATTTAGAATTATTTCCTAGATTCAGAATTTGTAAAAAACCATGAAGGCTTTGCAATGTGACACAGAATCACAAGCCCAGTGTCCAATTCCAGCTCCAGGGATGCAGTCCCACCCTCCCAGGCTGCTCCCCTCCATCCCCTGCTCTCGGCACTTTTGGGGCTGAAGCTGCAGCGGTGCCCTTGGTTCTGGGGCTGGAAAAGGATTGTTGTGTGTGCTGGGCTGTGAGCAGAGCTGCTGGCACTGGGTGGGGGGCGCAGGGCAGTGACCGGGCTGGGCAGAACCTGCAAATAGCAGAACTGGAACTGAAGGTGTCAGAGAGGATAGAGCACACGGAGCAGCACGGGCAGGCAGCTGCAGGGCTGAGTGATGCTCCACGAGCAGTGCTGGAGCTCCTTCCTGTGGTGGCAGTGATGAGTTACTGCCGGCGGAGCACCGGCTGGGAATCAGCCTGGAATCAGCTGGGAACCAGCCTGGAACCAGCCTGGAACCAGCCTGGAACCAGCCTGGGAATCAGACTGGGAATCAG
>NW_005054506.1:769415-776587 GCF_000277835.1 Geospiza fortis | reverse complement strand
AAAAGATGTCTGTGACACAGGGTCACCCTGGGGCAGGGCAGAACCTGGGAATAGCAGAGCTGGAACTGAAGGCACCAACAGAGAGAAGGTAAAAAACAGACAAGAGAAGGGAACAGAGGGAGAGATGTCCTCAGGTGCCCCAGGGCAGGTTCACGTGGGACATGAGGGACATTTCCTCCCTGCAGGGGTGGCCAGGCTGTGGAGGGGCTGCCAGCCCCATCCCTGGAGGTGTCCAAAGCAATCAGAGCTGGGGTGTGATGATACAGGCTAGTGGGCATGGTGGGGTTGGATTGAAGGTTGAATTTGATGATTGTGATCTTTTCCCAGCTTGCCACTTCCATGATTCTCTGACCCTGCCTGCCCAGCCTTTGCTGAAGGTTTGGGGCACTTAGCAGGCACTCAAACCCTGCTTGTGTGCACAGGCCCTTACTGTGCCCTCCTCAGCCCGGGCAGGAGCTCATTTCCCTGGGATTCCTGCAGAATAAATGGGAACAGAAGCCCGTGGGTGGCCCCTGAGGGAAGCACTGCAGCGAGGGTGAGAGCAGGGCCCTGTGCTGGCACAGAACATCGCTCACCAAAGCTGCTAACACAGCCTGTTTTCTGCTCAGGCGAGCAAGATATCCTCACAGGAGGCCTTGGGTAGCTTGGAAATAGCAAATTCTTATGCATGATGTAATTCACTGGAAGCTTCACCGAGCTGGAAGCGCCTGACCTTTTGATCTTTGCCAAATAAATGAACAGCCCCGAGGAAGCTCAGGAGCTCTGTGCCCTCAGTGCAGGACAGGGCACCTGCAGGGCTGAGGAGCTAAAGCATTTCTTTGTGTTATTTTCACTTTAACGAGCCAACACTTGGGGGAAAAACATGTAAGAACATATTTTAAGTGTTGGTCAAAAGCCCCCTTCAAAACACATTTGCCCAAAGGTTCAAAGAGGTGTCTGTGCAAGGTGGGAAATTCCACATGAACTGTGCTCAGCTGTTAATTGAGATTGGAGAGGGGGAGAGGGGGTTTTTAGCCATCAACTCTGCTTTCAGTGGCCATCTAAAAAAGGTAATTCTGCTTTCAGAGTGATGCTGTGTGAGGATCTCTCTTCTTCCCAGGAGAATTCCTCGAAAAAGGAGTTGTGTAAGTGCTCCTGCCTTCCCTCCAGGCCTATTTCCAGCCTCTAATCTGACATCTAATACTGATTGGTGCCTCCTCCCCTCTCATGCATTTGGATTTGTGCCAGACATAAAAGGAAATGGAAATGAAAAAAGTCTGGTTCTGCCTAGTCAGCCTTAGGAATTACCTGAAACATAACCCTGGTTGTGTCTGCAGGACTGAGAGCTGTGTTTGAAGTGTTGGGAAAGCCATTATCCTAAACCCTATCCACAACAGGATCATCCACTTCTGTCCCACTGGCAGTGGCAGAGCAACACCTGAGTTCCACACCTGCTTGGAGTTTCTCATGGGCAGCTCCTCAGAGCACTGACTCTTTCTTCTCCACAAAGCAGCCACTGACTGCAGTGCCCTGCTCACCCAGCCACCTCACTCTTTTATAGCATCTTCTGCTCATTGGTCACAGCTGTGGCCTGTTAGAGTCAGGCCTGCTCCTAATCTTTGATAATTGGCCCAGCTGCAACTCCTCAGGGGTGAGATTACTTTCTGCACTATCTTTATTTTCTAATATTCTATCTCCCTACAAGCAGGCAATCAAAACCTGGGTCTGTCATCCTCTCTGCTGGACACCAGGTCCTGCTCACAGGGAAAATCCACGTTACTGAGACAGCTCAGCCTCCTGGTTTGAAAGGAAAAGTGAGATGGGAATGTGGGCTCAGCCTTCTGTGGGTGCTGCTGTCCCACCACGGCTCTGCACACCAAACCTGGGGCAAGAACCTGCCCCACCAACAGGTAGGGACCATGGAAAAGGAGGGATGAAGGAACAAACAAACAGATCTGAGACAACAGGAGAGGAAACCACAGGGACAGCAAATACAGCTGAGCATTCTGCCTCCTTCTGATGGTCACCTTCCCTTCCCTCCACCTTAGCAACACACACAGAGCTCTTAAACATCAGCCAAGGCACTCTGGTGCTTATTACTGAATTCTTCCTATGGTTATTTAAGTTACAAGCAGGGCTACTGATTCTAAACCTGAAGTGCTAAAATGATTCCAAGTAATGCATGTCCAGCTCTGAAATCCTGAAGTTAATTTTAACCATCGCTTTCAGAAATAGGCTGCCTTGTCCTGACAAATCTATGTGGGACATATTGTGAGGAGAACTATCAATATTTGAATAAATTTTACATGCAAGCAAACTAAAATTATCTTTACATCGATTCAGCAGCAAGTGCTCCAGCAGGGGCTGGATGGAATGGCCAATAAATTGACAAATCTACAAAACAGCATGGGAGAAACATTAAAAAAATGGGCAGCTGGCTGCTCCCTGCCATCTCCCATTTCCTATTTAATGCACTCAGGCTCTGTCTGAGCAGGAGCAGCCGTGGTTATTGCAGTCCCTGGGCTCAGCCAGCCCTGCCCTGGCGCCAGGCTCGCTCAGCCCCACGGATCTGCTGCTCCAAAAGCTGCCCAGCCTGCTGCTCCCCTGGGCACTCTGGGCTGGGAACATTGCATGCTTCGAGCTGGGAATACTGCACACTTTGAGCTGGGAATTATTCCATGTTTTGAGCTGGGAATAATTCCACGCTTTGAGCTGGGAATAATTCCACGCTTTGAGCTGGAAATAATTCCACGCTTTGAGCTGGAAATAAATCCATGCTTTGAGCTGAATAATTCCATGCTTTGAGCTGGGAATATCCCACACTTTGAGCTGGGAATAAATCCATGCTTTGAGCTGGGAATTATTCCACGCTTTGAGCTGGGAATAATTCCATGTTTTGATCTGGGAACACTGCACGTCTTGGGCTGGGAATATTGCATGCTTTGAGCTGGGAATACTGCACACTTTGAGCTGGGAATTATTCCATACTTTGAGCTGAGAATAATTCCATTCTTTTATCTGGGAATAATTCCATGTCTTGAGCTAGGAACATTCTACACTTTGAGCTGGGAATAATTCCATGCTTTGAGCTGGGAATTATTCCACACTTTGAGCTGGGAATTATTCCATATTTTGAGCTGGGGATGTCCCACACTTTGAGCTGGGAACGTTCCACATTTTGAGAGCTGGGAATACCCCACACTTGGAGCTGGGAAGAATTCCATGCTTTGAGCTGGAAATAATTTCATGTCTTGAGCTGGGAATAATCTACACTTTGAGCTGGGAATAATTCCACACTTTGAGCTGGGAATAAGTCCATGCTTTGAGAGCTGGGAATACCCCACACTTTGAGCTGGGAATACCCCACAGTTTCTCCCCCAGGCAGGCTCTCTCCAGGCAGTGCTGCTCCTGCACTAGGGGATGTCACCCTGACACCCTGCAGGGAAGGAACAAAGCAAATCCTCATGGATGCTCCCAGGTGTGACTGGAATTGCCCCAGGCTGTGACCCTGCACATTTCAGGGAGTGCCAGGGCTGGAAATGGCCCAGCAGAGCCTCTTCCCTGGTCTGCTCCTCACAGGTGGGTTCAGGCCCTGCCCCTGAGAGAGGAGCTGCCACTGCCTTGGCTGCAGGGCTGGCACCAGCTCCAGCAGGGCTCGGGGGTGAGCATGGACCTGCCATCCCCTCTGATGGATCCCAGCTGGGGGAAGCATGAGGGGAGCTCCTACCTGAGCCCACAGCCAGCGCTGCTCCTCTCCAGGTGCTCAGTGCCAGTCACAGAAATGCCACGGAGAAATTTCCTCTTACATCAAACAGTTCTGTTCTCCCTTAAAAAACACAAAAAGTCATTATTGAGGCAGAGCCCTGGTTCCCCAGCCCTGCCAGAGCTCAGTGTGAGGCACCCAGAGCGTGCACAGGCAGGGAAGGTGATTCACAATAAAAACACTGAAAACACCACTTCAAACAGGCATTTCCTAATTCTCCATCAGAACTCACAAGAGCCCAGCCTGGGTTGGGTGGGAGGGACCCCAAATCCCCCCCAGTGCCACCCCTGCCATGGCAGGGACACCTCCCACTGTCCCAGGTGCTCCCAGCCCCAGTGTCCAGCCTGGCCTTGGGCACTGCCAGGGATCCAGGGGCAGCCCCAGCTGCTCTGGGCACCTGTGCCAGGGCTGCCCACCCTGCCAGGGAACAATTCCCAATTCCCAATCTCCCATCCAGCCCTGCCCTCTGGCACTGGGAGCCATTCCCTGTGTGCTGTCCCTGCATCCTTGTCCCCAGTCCCTCTGCAGCTCTCCTGGAGCCCCTTCAGGCCCTGCCAGGGGCTCTGAGCTCTGCCTGGAGCTGCTCCTCTCCAGGTGAGCCCCCCCAGATGTCCCAGCCTGGCTCCCCCAGTTTGGGCTCTCCTGGGGCAGCCCCATGATTTTCTAATCTCCACAAACAACAGCAGAGCCCAAGCTCTGAGCACACCCTGGGCAAGCTGAGATGTCCCACCCGGGAACTGCATTTTGATTTTTATTTATTTACACAGTCCAGTATTTCTAAATATTCAATTCAAACATACCTTTGACGAGCAAAGCTCTCCATGCTAATAATCTCTAAAATATCCCAGGCTCCCTAAAATCTGAGCTTCAGGGAGAACAACCAGCACTGCTGCAACCTGCAAAAAGTTAATTTTTTTCACGCTGCTGCCTCTTCCATTTTCCAGCCCTATTTCTAATCCTAATTAAGGAAACTTGAGTGTGATCCAGAAATACAAAGAGGAGCGCTTGAATTTGGAGACATTAAGAGAATTTTAAATGTCGTGCTTTTAGCCTCAAAACTGAATTCAGGTGAAGAAAAAGTAAGTAAAATATATTTTTTAATCTTCCACGTACCCCTCTATTAACCACAATTACAACACTTCAAAGCACATTAATTTCCTGCTTTCAAGTTCTCTATAGCAACAGTTTGTTGAAAGAGTTTGATTTCATTATATTATGCCAATACTACCCCGGTAGAAATTTCAATCTCTTTAGACAGAAAGAAGCGCAAAAAATTACATTAACAACGAGCACAAAGAAATGGAAGCTCTCAATGCCTCTTAATTTATGCCATTTTCCTGCGGGTTTTTTTTAAACCTCTTTTTTTTTCCTACCAGCTTGGTGCCGCCTCGGGAACGCAGTTTGTGTTTCACAGGGGGAGCCGCGGAGCGGAGGGAGAAAATCCAGGAGTGAGCAGCATCAGCTGGGATCCTGGCCCTGCTGCAGCCAGCCCCGAGCCTGAGGGCAGGGACCGGGAAAGGGACCGGGAAAGGGCTGGGGGAGCCGGGGGGAGCCAGGCACTGCAGCCACACCTGGGGATCCAGGAGGGATCCAGGACTCCAGCCACACCTGGGCTGGGGGATCCAGGAGGGATTCAGGGTTCCAGTCACACCTGGAGATCCAGGGCTCAGAGCCACACCTGGGGGGATCCAGGGGGGATTTAGGACTCCAATCACACCTGGGAATCCAGGGGGGATCCAGGGGGATCCAGGGTTCCAGTCTCAGCTGGGGATCCAGGGGGGATCCAGAGCCCAGAGCCACACCTGGGGAGCAGGCATCCAGTGGGATCCAGGGCTGCCAGCCACACCTGGGGATCCAGGGGAAACCCAGACATACCTGGGGGGATCCAGGACTGTCAGCCACACCTGGGGATCTGAGGGGGATCCAGGACTCCAATCACACCTGGGCATGCAGGGTTCAGAGCCACACCTGGGGGGACCCAGGGGGGATCCAGGGCCCCCACCTGCTCAGGCTTTAACAAGGCTGTGTCCACCTGGACATCTCTCTGCAGGTTCTGCATCCAGACCTGGATCCCCAACTCAAGAAGGACCTGGAGCTGCTGGAGAGATCCAGAGAACATCCCAGACCTGCTCCAGGGCTGGAGCCCCTCTGGAGCCAGCCTGGGACACCTGGGGGTGCTCACCTGGACAGGAGCAGCTCCAGGGAGAGCTCAGAGCCCCTGGCAGGGCCTGAAGGGGCTCCAGGAGAGCTGCAGAGGGACTGGGGACAAGGATGGAGGGACAGCACACAGGGAATGGCTCCCAGTGCCAGAGGGCAGGGCTGGATGGGAGATTGGGAATTGGGAATTGTTCCCTGGCAGGGTGGGCAGCCCTGGCACAGGTGCCCAGAGCAGCTGGGGCTGCCCCTGGATCCCTGGCAGTGCCCAAGGCCAGGCTGGACATTGGGGCTGGGAGCACCTGGGGCAGTGGGAGGTGTCCCTGCCATGGCAGGGGGGGCACTGGGGGGGATTTGAGGTCCCTTCCCACCCAAACCATCCAGGGATTCTCTTGGTTTTCCACCCCTCTGCAGATGCTCGCTGTGACAAGAGGGACAGCAGGGACCAGGGGAGCCCTGGGCACCCAGGGGACCAACAAGGACCCGCAGCACTCGGTGTCACTCTAACTCAGCAGATTAATTGGCAATGAGCCCTGCTTAACCACTTCTCCTAAGACAAGCTGGAAAAAAATTCAATAAAACTTGTGTTAAGCTGATTCCACGCTGCAGTACAAACAAAGTGTGAGCAGCCTAATCCTCTTACACCAGGGAACTGGCTCCTAAAGTCATTATTTAATAAGATTAAATACTGCAGGTCATAAAAATTAATTTATACAGCTGCCATGGTTTAAAACCGACATGTCTGCAGAGTGGGACAGATTTCCTTCCCTTGGAGAGGCAAAGGTGAGCACGAGCTGGGGCTGCCCCTGCACCTGGCAGTGCCCAAGGCCAGGCTGGACACTGGGGCTGCGAGTATGTGGGATGCTGGGAGGTGTCCCTGCCATGGCACAGCACTGGAACCTCCTCTTTGAATGCAAATATTCACTTAAAATTATCCCAAAATTATTTTTTAAAGTCCCTTTCAGGCACAGAGGTCCTGAACTCCCTCCCAGCCACACTGATTTCACCAAAAAGGAGGAAATGAAAGGCTTGGACTTCATGAGGCCTTTTCTCTGCTTTACCCAAATTTCGCTTAACCTTAACCTTGCCCCAGTTTACCACATTTTGCTCCTGAGACCTAAAAGAGGGAGGGAAAAGAGGACAAAGGCACCCATCATCACTCTGCTGCTCGCTCATGGAACTCCAGGGACTGTGTTAGAGTCTTTGAATCCAGAAATAACAAAAGCGTTTCTTACATTAAAAAAGGAAGAAATACAAATACATATAAATATATAAT
>NW_005054506.1:760617-769320 GCF_000277835.1 Geospiza fortis | reverse complement strand
TATATACAATAGCTCTGTTTTCATTTGGAGACATCAATCCTGACCCCCAAAACCCTAATCCCAGCCCAGCCTCAGGCTGCCCCAGTGCTTCCAGGTGCTGCTACCTGGGGAACATCCCCCCAGCACAGGCAGTGCCTTGGCTGCTGCTGTGTTCCATGGAATCAGGGGACTGGGAGGCTGGAAAAGCCCTCTCAACCATCCCATCCAGCCATTCCCAGCCCTGCCCAGGCCACCACTGCCCCCGTCCCCAAGTGCCACATCCACAGGGCTGTGAGATCCCCCCAGGGATGGGCACTCCAGCCCTGCCCTGGGCAGCCCTTCCCACGGAGAAATAATTCCAAATATCCAACCCAGACCTCTCCTGGCCCAGCTTGAGGCCGTGTCCACCCTCTAACCCACCCCAAAGAGAAATCCAGCGCTGTCCCCAATTAAAACAATCCATCACTGTTTGGGCACTGTACATGAAAGAGCAGAGGCTGCAGCCACAGAAAGGATTCTCACCACTGGCATTTTCTGAAGCAATATTTCCACCAGAGGAAAAAGCCTTCCATCACCTCCTGGAAACGCCAGCTCGCAGAGAAATAAATATCTCTTTTGTATCAAAGCGATTCCCAATCCCTTTGATAAATCTTACCACTGTGCAGTTGAAACAACCCCATGAAGGGCTGGAAGGATCATCTAAATGCATCTGAACAACTCTGTTTATTTTGTATTCCGGAGCACATCGTGCCAGCCCGCAGAGCTCCTCCATTAGTCTTTAAAAATAGTATTAAAGGACATTTCCGTCTATTTAAATTATGTCTATTTTCATTTAAATGAGTTGCTAAATAACAAGCTCCACGCCAGCGTTATGCTGGAGTGTGTGACTGTGAGAAATACACTTCAAACAAAACAAATTAGGGAACCTGGAAATTGCTACAGCAGAGCAAGGACATATTTTTGGGCAAAAGTAAACAGAGAACAACGGCAAGTCATCAAAGATATGGTAATAAACGCCCCGTGCTCCATGTGTGAGGAACAGCATATAAGGAGTGGCTCATGCACTCCTGTGAGGGCTTTATTTATAAAACAATGCACAGAGCTGGCAGTTTCCTTCCTGAACTGGAGAGGGACTGAGTCCTCAGCCCTGGCAGGTTGCTGGGAATTCCGAGCTGTCCCACCCCCATCCATCCATCCATCCATCCATCCATCCATCCATCCATCCATCCATCCATCCATCCATCCATCCATCCATCCATCCATCCATCCATCCATCCATCCATCCATCCATCCATCCATCCCTGTCCATCCATCCATCCATCCATCCATCCATCCATCCATCCATCCATCCCTGTCCATCCATCCATCCATCCATCCATCCATCCATCCATCCATCCATCCCTGTCCATCCATCCATCCATCCATCCATCCATCCATCCATCCATCCATCCCTGTCCATCCATCCATCCATCCATCCATCCATCCATCCATCCATCCATCCATCCATCCATCATCCAGGACAGCACCCCTGGGACAGCCCAGGGCTCCCAGCCCAGCCCCAGGGCTCAGAGTGGCTCAGCAGAGCTCCCCTGGCCAGCTCAGGGACAGCAGGGACAGTTCTCTGAGAGTTCTCCACCCTGGAGCTGTGGGATTTACAGGAGCTGAGTGGAATAAAACAGAAAGAGCAAACCCCAAGGAACTTGGTAGGAAGGCTGGGACGCCCAGAGCTCACCACCTCTGCTGTCATCACTTTTCTCCAGCTGGTAAAAAATATTGGGATTGAGCTCTACAGGACTCAAAGCTCATGGGAATAAAGTCTGGCTCTGCTGGCTTAGGATCAGATTTATGGAACCACAGAATTATGGAATCAGAGTTATGAAATCCCAGACTGGTTTGGGTTGGAAGGGACCACAAATCTCACCCAGGGAGGGACACCTCCCACTGTGCCAGGTGCTCCCAGCCCCAATGTCCAACCTGGCCTTGGGCACTGCCAGGGATCCAGGGGCAGCCCCAGCTGCTCTGGGCACCTGTGCCAGGGCTGCCCACCCTGCCAGGGAACAATTCCTTCACTTACCCAAGCTAAAGAAGCACCAAAGTTTGCCTTGAACTAAAACCCCCTCTATTATACATCAGGAACTGGTAGATTATCAAACACATCAGGAGCAGTTAGAGAAGGCATGCTTCACGTGAGGCACAGCTCAAACACCTCTCAAGGCCCAGCTCAGACACCTCTCAAGGCACAGCTCAGACACCAGCTCTGGGAAGCTCCCAGGGAATCGTGCCTGGAATGTGGAGCTGCCAGAGCAGCTGGGCACAGCCACCCCAGCAAGGAGCCCTGGCCCTGCCACTTGGATTTTAATCTCTGCCAAATAACACAGCTCCTCCTGCTCTGCAGCAAGTTCAGGCCAGGGTCGTATTCAGCCACCTACTATGTGTTGCTTGGATATGGATTATTATTTCCCAAGCAGGATGTGGAATATTTTATTTTTGTACCAACGGATCTTGCTCACACGCAATCATTTGCATTCTTAAGGAGCCAACCCAGTCTGCTTTGTAACTCCTGTGAGCCCAGAAAAAGCATCCCCCCACTCCCTCTGTCTTGGGAACGGAATTTTCACAGCACACTAAGTATCTTCTGATTAGAATCTTGGGGTTTTTATAAAAATACAGCTCTGGCATGCCAAGGCACATTAGGCAAGACAAGGAACAAAGTCACACAGTAACAATGAACGTCATAAATAATTAATAAATATATGAACTGAGAACAGGGATCAGAGCATATCTGAGTGTTTGGGCTCAGGACAACACAGAAAGTGACTCACACATAAAACCACCCTCTGCCATGGCTGTAAAGCTGCCCCTCTCCCCTGGCACTCTGGAAGGCTTTCTAAAAGCTGGAAAGGTTTGGGTCTTTTTGCTGATATATTTCCAAAGGAATAAATCCATCTTCTGTAAACGGAAAGTGTAGGAAGTTTTCTCAATATAGGTAATTTGCATATATATTTACCCTCTAGAATATTGCCAGCTCCGATGAGATGTAAAGAAACAATTCAATGTATGCTTTTGGTGCTCTAGCCATGCCACAAATCATATGCATTTAATTCAGCAGGGCCATAAACCCCAGAACTACAGGAGTAATCAAGAACCTACTTAACCTTTCCCCAGCAACACTGCAAAAAGTTAGTGTGAAATATGTGACAATCCCCTAAAATTATAACGAAAGGGCAGCGAGAGAGGTGTGCTGTAAAACACAATCGGCGTGAGGGCGAGGAAAAACGGGGAAAATAGAAGAAAAATTAGTTCTGGAGTCATGCTCAGTAATGGCTGATGTATGCTCACAATAAAATGAGATGCAGAATGCAAAACTCCTCAAAAATAAAAGCATAATTTCAACAGGATTCAGCCAGCAGGTCTAAGAGTTACAGAATTCCCGTGGGTTGGAGGAAAAAAGAAACGGAGCTGTAACACAGAATCCCAGAACCTTTAAGGCTGGAAAAGCCCTCCCAGCCCATGGAGCCCCAGCTGTGCCCCATCCTTGTCCCCAGCCCCGAGTGCCACCTCCAGGTGACACCTGCAGGGATGGGCACTGCAACCCTCCCTGGGCAACACCTGCCAAGGCCTGAGCCCCCTTTCCATGGGGAAAAAATTCCTCCTAAAACACATAAAGGTTTTTTAAACCCAAGGTTTAAAGAAATTAAACCCAAGGTCATAAAAAATCCCAAATGAATGCTCAGGTATGTTCCGTTAGATTGATGGAGTTGCAAGGCAGAGAAAGGCAGCCCAGGGCAATTGGGAGGAGTTTTCCTTCAGAGCCCACCTTGGTTCAGCCAGATATGGTAGCTCAGATGGACACAGCTATGTTTCAGTACTTATACATATATTTATATATAATATCTCTATATCCGGATTCTTACAGAAAGCTCAGAACTTTTAATTTCTCCAAGATAACCCGGAGCCAAGTGCAGACTCTCCCCACACAAAGTCCTGAAGGCTTTCACCAGCAGCGTGGTACTGTCCCTGCATGCACTTTTAAAATAAAGAAATAATGTAATATTTAAAACTTCAGCTCCTCAAAGTCAGACCTCGAATCTACACTTGGAAAATTAAATAGTTTGCCTCATCACAGAAGTCCCAAATGGTGAATAATTTCTGTCAGCCCACACATCTCTTTTGTAGAAGAGGAGAATTAAAACATTCATAGGTATTTGTAAGGTGAAATACAGATTTACTTCAAGAAAATCCATGGCACAGCATGGTTGGAGGTGGCACTTTGAGGTAATTACTGCAATTTCTTCTACAATTTCACAGCCAGGTCAGGGAACCTGTGCATTATTTGGTACATTCAATGTGGGAAATGTGTCCTGCTCTCAGGGCTGGGGGGTCTCAGGACAATCCTGCAGCCAAGGCAGAGACCAGGGCTGAAATCCCAGAGCATCCCAGAGCATCCCAACCCCAGTGCCAGGAGCAGGGTGAGCCATGGGAATGGTGGGATGGGAAAAGCCACACTCAGGACAGCACCTGCCCATGGGGTTTGGCTTCCCAAGCACTCAGTGATGGAACCAGGGCATGTCCTGAGCTGGCAGGAGCCACCAGGAGCACCCAGGCCAGCTCCTGTCAGTCACTCTGAGCCAGTTCACTGAAAGGCTTAACCTGGAATGGGTTGGAGAATGACAGAAAACTGTTTGAAAAATAAATAACTCAGTTATTTATGAGCTTACATCTCATCTTTGAGATACTTCTCTTCTGAGAAGTCTTCTGATTTCCCAGCCTTTCAAATTTTATCTCTACAAATGCCTTCCAAACCTTGAACGGCAACAATTAAAATCTACTTGTTAGAAGAACATTAGCTACAAAGGGAAATAGGAAAGGTCAGGGATGAGGAACCTGTTAGCCTCCCCCAGAGCAGGTAAGGAGCTGCTTTGACAGGAGGCTTCATTTGAGCTAAATAACGCATTCTGTTCTGGAGTTGGGTACAAATGGAAGCATGTAGAGCTCAGAGTCTGGAGGTGGGTGGCTTTGGGCTGTAATTTTAATTAAGTGCTGATCCCTGTATGCAGTGCTTGGTATTTCTGTGCTGCTAAAGGCAGATTTGGGGTGGTTTTGCTGCCATGCCAACCCTGCCGCTGGGAAGTGCTGGCAGGAACAGAAAACAGGCAGGGAGAACCTGGGAGCCAGCACTGACCTCCTGTGTCAGTGACCAGCGTGGTCTGCTGTCCCAGGGCATCACTTTGGGATGGAATTCCCTGGGGGCAGCAGAGCACACAGCCCGTGGCTCTTCAGCCCCAGGAGCACCAGCACCTCCAGCCCTGCCCCATCCCATCCCATCCCATCCCATCCCAGGGCTCCAGGGGAGCTGCCCAAGGGCTGGGGCAGGTGGAGGCTTTGCCCCCTGTGGGTTTCCCCCAGCAGCAGCCCTCCCATGGTTTGTGGTGCCTCCCCAAAGCCAGGAGGAGCCCCCACAGCTGGGGAGGGCCAGGAGCAACCTCAGCCTTCCCACAGAGCCAGAACCCAGCCAGGGCAACATTTGACCCAGCAATCACCCACTGCCATTCCTTCATCCAAAAGGGCTCTGCTGGATCCTGGTACAAGCCATTCCCATCCCAAACACCCTCTTTTGCAGAGCCAAACCCTCTCCTGGGCAGAGCAGGGACAGGGAGCCTGTCTGGGGCTCTTGGCTCTGGGAGCAGCTGTGGCACAGCTGGGCTGGGGATGCTCTGTCCTGGCAGAGAGAACACACAGGACAGGGCAGAGCCAGGGACTTGGGAAGGCTGAGCTGGAGCAGAGGCTGGGCAGAGCTACAGAATAAAGCAGGGATTGATTCCAAGGATCTCCTCCATGGATCCACCTTGGGCAGCACAAGAGCCCAGCCAGGGCTGCACCCAAGATGAACCAAAATGGCCCCAAAATGCACGAGCGGGCACGGGGTCTGTCCCTGGGATCAGTTCTGCTCCATTTGCACCTTGCAGTTCATTGTCCCATTCCAGCTTTAGCCCCTGCAGTCCCACCCTGCTTGTTTTTCTCTCTCCAGCCCACGGTGTTTGTGCTCCTGGGCTGAGATTTGGGTCATTTGTCCTTGGTGCCCAGCTGGAGCAGGAATTGTTTTGTCTCCCTGCTCTGTGCACAGAGCTCACCATCCCTGATGTGAACCCAGACCCACACACTAAAGCAGCACAGAATGTGAAACACAGAAAATCCAAACCTGAGGCACCCCTGTCTGTGCAGTCACACCCCCAGGAGGGGCAGGACGTGCCACATTTCACTCTGCTGACCCAGCAGCTCTCTGAACTCACAGCAGCTCAGGGATGGGCAAAGCCAGCTGGGTGCCCTGGTCCTGCAGCACACTGCACTGACAGGAGAGCTGGAGAGGCTGTAAATAAATGGATTTTATCCTCTCCTATCAGTCTCCCAGGGACAACACGGGCTATTTCAGAAACACCTGCAGCATCAAGGACCACTCAGAGGGAAGAGGGACGGGAGGTGCTCAGAGCAGAGCAGGAGCTGCCACGCTGCTCATCAGCAGTGAATGAATGGATCCAAGAGCTCCCCAAGCTTCAGGGAGGGCAGCCCAGCCCCGTGCCCTGAGCCATAAACTGTGACAGCAGAACAACACTTCACAGACACATTTTATGAAAAATCCTCTCCTTAGGATGTTTTCTCCTGAGAAGCTGAGAGGCCTCAGGAACAAAATGTAACCAATGGTTATCTGCTGCTGTGGAATGCAACAGGTGCATCTGTGATTGGTCTCATGTGGTTGTTTCTAATTAATGGCCAATCACAGCCCAGCTGGCTCGGACTCTCTATCCGAGACACAAACCTTTGTGATCATTCTTTGCTATTCTATTCTTAGCTAACCTTCTGATGAAATCCTTCCTTCTATTCATTTAGTTTTAATATAATATATATCATAAAATAATAAATCAGCCTTCTGAAACATGGAGTCAGATCCTCGTCTCTTCCCTCATCCCGGCACTCCTGCAAACACCACCACACAACACAGGTGATTTCTATAGTGCACACAGCCTTTCCCCTTCAAAGATAATCAGAAAAAAATCCCCACTTTGTTCCTCTTCTCACAGAAACCACTCATTTTCCAGCTCCAGAGACATGAATATTCATGGCTATTGTTAGCATGGGGGGGCTCCCCTCCTCTCCATCCCAGTTTCTGAAGTAAAATCTAAACTTCTGCTAAATTGCAGAACTCCAATGGATACTTTGCTTTTAATTACTTTCCAAAGTGCTCGCTGTCTGACACTGAGGGATGCATTCTTCAGCTGGGTGATGCATTTATTTACTGCGCTGTGCTTTTGGAATGTGCAGAATGTTTATAATTAGGCTGTGTAACCATGCGAGCTTTCAGCTGGCGTTTGCTGGGTTTAAAGCAGGTTTGTTCTGCATTTCCAGAGCAGGAGAAGCCGCCACGCACCGGGAACGTTATGCGCTAATCTTTGTACTTCCAGGGTAGGGGAAAAAAAGCTGCTTTAAAATTCCAATTGTGGCACTGGAATGCTGCCCAGGTGCAGGGCAGGGATGCCAGTTCCAGCCAGGGAGCTGGGGCATGGCAGAGCTGTGACAAACAATGACACCCAGCATGGCTCAGAGGGCCCCAGCAGCTCCAGCTCCTCCCGAACTGGGATGGGAGCTGGGGGAAGCTCTGCACGGCACCAGGAGCAGGACCTGGGCTGTAGAAGGTGTTCCTGCCATGGCCTCTGAGGTCCTTTTCAAGGCAAACACCCTGGGGTTCCAAAGGGGAGCCTCCCCTTCCCCTGGCTGAGCCTGGCTGGTGACAGCAGTGACAGTGCCCCAGCCCAGGGACAGGGCTCTCTCTGCTCCCACCTCTGAGGTCCCTTCCAAGGCAAACACCCTGTGATTCCAAAGGGGAGCCTTCTCCTTCTCTCCCCTTCCCTGGGCTGAGCCTGGCTGGTGACAGCAGTGGCCAGAGGTGACAGCAGTGTCCAGCAGTGACAGCGCCCCAGCCCAGCCCGAGCCCAGGGATGGGGCTCTGTCTGCTCCCACCTCCCTGCTCCCCACAGGCACAGCCCAGCTCAGTGATTTCACACAGCCCTGCACCTCTCTGAGCCCTGCCAAAGCCACTTCAGGCCCAGAGACACCTCCTGCCTGCTGCCCTGCCCAGCAGTGGCACCGACACCCTTGGGACCAGCCTGGCACCCTCTGTGCAGCTCCTGGGCTCACAGCACCCCACAACAGGCTCATTCCTGGCAGTTAGGTAATTTATAAGCCAGGATTAAAGGATGGGGTCGTTTTCCTCATTATTTCACACGCCCATTATTTTTAAATTGTTCTTGTTGGTTTCTGCTCTAAGAAATCCACATTTGGTGTCAGGTTGGACCATCTGTTAACACACATGTGATTTCAAAATTCTCCCTCTTGTCATCCTGCAGCAGAGTCCCCACCCATATGTGATTATCTCACCACACAAATGTTCACTTACATCTCCCCAGCTCCCCGTACAAGTTTCCTGGTGAGTGCTCAGACTCTGTATGATCTTCCCTTAGAACACAGGCTAAAGTTGAACCCAGGCCACAGAACACACAAATCAAAGCTTTGCCACCTTCCCATGCTGCTCTTACAGCTGGAGCCAAACAGAGTCATGCAATATGGGACTTTTCTGCTCAGGAGCTCAAAAAATAATAATGGAGTCCTATCTTCATTAAGAATCACTTTTTCCTCCTCTTTTTTTTCCTCCCCAAAACCAACCTCACAAAC
>NW_005054506.1:758919-760300 GCF_000277835.1 Geospiza fortis | reverse complement strand
TCCTTTTTTTTTTTTTTTTTTTTTTTTTCTATAAGATTTCAGTCATTACCAAATCAACAGAAAATGCAGATTATGCTCTGCTGCCACTGCCCATGGAAGGGGGATTGGATCTAGAAGGGCTTTAAGGTCTCTCCCAGCCCAGCCCAGGCTGTGATTCTGTGAACATCCCAAAAGGAGAGTGGGCAAAGAGAGGGTCCCTTCAACACCCCTGCAATCCAGCAGGACCCTTCCTTTGCTGGGGCAGCAGCTTTGTCCCTCCTGGGCCAGAGCTACTGCTTTGAACATCCTCCTGGAAATGTCCCACAGCTGCAAAATCTCAAATGGTTTGGGTTGGAGGGACCCCAAATCCCCCCCAGTGCCACCCCTGCCATGGCAGGGACACCTCCCACTGTCCCAGGTGCTCCCAGCCCCAGTGTCCAGCCTGGCCTTGGGCACTGCCAGGGATCCAGGGGCAGCCCCAGCTGCTCTGGGCACCTGTGCCAGGGCTGCCCACCCTGCCAGGGAACAATTCCTCATTCCCAACATCCCACCAATATCCCACGGATCCCTCCTTTCCTGCCCCATCCCATTGCAGCTCCAATCTACCCAAACACAGCTCTGGAGCTCTCCAGGATTTTCACCTGAGCAGCTGGCAGCAGATGGAGGAGCTGCAGAACCCAAGGACTTTGGGAAGGCGTTTGGCTCCCAGAGCTCCCCGTGGCAGGAACAAGGTGAGGGGAGCTGGAGCCCCTGTGCCAGCCCTGGGGGAACAGCCCCAGCCAGGAGCAATTTCTGCAAGTCTGCAACTTCCAGGTGCAGGGAACGACACTCCATCATTTTCTTTCTCTCCTTCTGAGATTTAAATAGGTCAAGTCCCTCGCTCAGAGCGGAGCAGGAAATTGTACATCGCCACGATTGCATTGCAGAATGGATAATGGGCCCATTTAAGTGTTATCATTAGAGAAACGACAGCAAAATACAGCTGGGCAAGTCCTCCCCCTTCCCCACGCACTCCTGTACTCTGATGCCTCTGAGTTATTCCAATCTTCAGCTCTTTGCTTCCCATCACTGCCTCTCAAACACACAGACAAGAAATTGGATTAAATGACGTGCTGGAGAGAGCGCCCTGCCTGTGCAGCCGTGCTGAGCCTGCCAGCTGAGGCTGCACGTGCCCGGGTGAGGCACGGAGCCTCCTCGGGGTGCTCGGGGAGCAGGGGACAAAGCTCGGCCCTGCACTGGGGGACAGCCCGGCCCCCTGCAGCGAGGGACAAAGCCCGGCCCTGCAGCGGGGGACAAAGCCCGGCCCTGCAGCGGGGGACAAAGCCCGGCCCTGCAGCGGGGGACAAAGCCTGGGCCTGCAGCGGGGGACAAAAGCTGGGCCTGCAGCGGGGGACAAAAGCTG